>NC_141055.1:18945714-19180714 GCF_041138505.1 Cibotium barometz
CCAAAGAAAAGCAGTTCTTAAGGCTCCCTCTTTGAAGAGTTAGGCTGGTTTCTCCTCTTTGAAGAGTTAGGCTGGTTTCTAGTTTTGGCTCCCTAGTGGGTTGTTTTATGGTCTGTTTTTATGAGCTAATTCATGGGACTATTTTGAGACAGTTAATACATTTGAGTTTAGCATGACTGTTTTATGGACTGTTTATGAGCTAATTCATGGGACTGTTTTGAGATAGTTAATACATTTGAGTTTACCATGACTTCACCTATCCAAGAACCTAGTGTAGTTCACATTGCACACATTTACAAATGCCTATCTACCAGTAGCACGAAAAGGTACTTTATATGTGTATTGAAGTCCATCTCAAGGTATTCGAAAAAATCTCAATTTTTATTTTCATATGTTGCCAATAATTATTAGGTCAATATAATGCATTAACTTTTTTTCTCCAAATTACATATTTGTGATATTGAGGCTTACAATACTCAAAGCATACTATATTTAAGGATAATTTTATGGAAATGCTTTATTTAAATGCACATTGTATACCATGAATTTTGTGATCACACTCATCATGTTGCCTCAACTATTCATCGAAAAAATAGAAAACAACTTTTGATCAATTTAAATTAATTAACAAACCCTTTACAAGGATAACATGTCCTAGTCCAAACTCAAAATTCACAAATATCTTCACTTCTATGAACTCGACATTACATCCCACGAACATTACTTATCATTGAGTGTGTCAAATTGATGACATCCTTATGTCTATTTATATAACTACCAATATGGCATCAATTATCATATTTATTTGTAAATAAGCCAAAGAGAATAATGGAGATAGAAGGTAGATCGATCGTTAAAGATAAGGACACTTATAAATTGCCATGACTATACTTCAACACTGGTAAGGATTTATTTATCTAATAGTGCATTGGGTGCTATCATTAATCAAACAATTATACCTAGGAGCATGACTGCTAGAAGCCCACAACACCCCACTATCATTCGCATCTAGACTTTGCCAAGGAACCGCCTTCAAGAGCGTGTGGTGCTCTGTAAAGAATGTGAGAGGAAGCTGTCATCTCGCCTACCATGTGGGGTCTACATATTATGGCCACAACAATAGTGTGACAAGTGACTAATGCATCTAAAGTATTTCTCTTCTTGATGGATGTATATGAGCGATAAACATTATTAAGGACCTTAGCACACCCGCTTTCCTCTCTAGACACCCAGCGATCTTAGCAATAACCCTACACTTGGCTAGGTCATGGTGGTGTTAAAATTACAGCAATGTGATGAGCTATGGTGGATCAAATGCTAGAAACAACATCATTAACAAAGAGATTAGACGATGAGTAGTTAATTAATAGCTTAGTGAGCAGTTAATTGATAGCTTAGTGTAGGCATGGATAATCAAAAACCAGCAAATTCTCATTAGGCCAATGCCTCAATTTATAGAGTTTACATCCAAGCATCTAATCCCACTGATTTCTCCTTGATTCACTCTACCTCTTTTGCTTGATTCTCTCCACCTCTCCCAGAATATCTCCACACCTCCTAAATCTCCTCTTGCTACCCTTTATTCTCTCCCAGTAGATTCTTCTCACCTTTTCACAGGTTCTCTCACATTTATAGATTCTCTTTTACAGCCTCTAACCAAGGGCTTGTTCCCGCACACACCCTATTCACTTGTATATTTCAACACCTCCCCTCAAGTGAATAATCCTAGCACACCTGGACCCTATACCAAGTTTCCCTCTTACTTGATAGTCCGCGACCAGTGCCTAGCACACCTCTCCTCAAGTGAACAATCCTAGCACACCTGGACCCTATACCAAGTTTCCCTCTTACTTGATAGTCCGCGACCAGTGCCTCAAGTCCCTAAACTCATACTCCTTGACACTCTCTCTCTCTCTCTCTATGTGTCCAAGGCTACTACAAGTGCCCGTGACCTTGACTAACGTGCTCACACATACATCTACCACATGGCCTACATCATCGGTGGCTTAGAGGTGGTTTTACTTTGTTGGGGCAGGTTACATTGGGTTGTGGGGTTTCTCTCTCTCTCTCTCTCTCTCTCTCTCTCTCTCTCTCTCTCAGAGATTTTCACATGGCTCCTCACTCTTTGGAGCCTCACATCTTCTCTTGTCTTCAGTCTTCTTGTCGTGGCAGCTTCTCTTCACGCGTTCGTGTCTTCCTCTTCTTTTAGTCTTCTTGTTGTGGCAGCTTCTCTTCACGCATCCATGTCGTCCTTCAATGCTTCCTTTAGCTTTTCTTCTTGGTGTGGATCTTCCTCTTGGAAAGAGATGTTCTTCTTCTTTCATGGCTGGGACCATGAGCTTGTCCGTCAGTTCTTGCTCCATGTGAGCAACATGTTTAAATGTTTTGTTGACAGTTCTTTTGGGCTTTTGATGTTTATCTTGTGTCATTATGCAATGCAAACCCAAATCTATGTGGGAGGTCTTACCTCTTGCCTTATTCTGGACAAGGGCAGTGTCTGATCCCATTTTTATACTGATGTAATGTGCCCAATACATAATGCATATAACATTCATTCTTATGCTCATTCCCAAATGCAACTTTGGCTGTGAATAGTCTTGAATTTGAGTGTGATTTGCAGGCATTAACCAAGGGATAAATGCAAAATGATGATTACCACAAATTTTTCAGCAT
Source organism: Cibotium barometz (assembly GCF_041138505.1). Lineage (NCBI taxonomy): Eukaryota > Viridiplantae > Streptophyta > Polypodiopsida > Cyatheales > Cibotiaceae > Cibotium > Cibotium barometz. Next base: position 18,948,388 of record NC_141055.1, read on the forward strand.
AATTTTGCCAGAAATTACAAATCAAGGGTAACCAATTTGTACGGAATGGTTGGAGTATCAAACCATCTCCGAATTGCAATGTGAAGTTATAGGGATCTGTATCAGATACCTAATGGTTAATTTGAACCCTCAATTGCACCAAAAAATAGTGATTAGCACTACCATGTTAAAATTACAGCAATGTGATGAGCTATGGTGGATCAAATGCTAGAATCAACATCATTAACAAAGAGATTAGATGATAATTAAGACGTGATTAGTGAGCAATTAACTGATAGCTTAGTGTAGGCATGGATAATCAAAAAACAGCAAATTCTCTCATTAGGCCAATGCCTCAATTTATAGAGTTTACATCCAAGCATTAATCCCACTGATTTCTCCTTGATTCACTCCACCTCTTTTACTTAGTGTAGACATGGATAATCAAAAACAGCAAATTCTCATTAGGCCAATGCCTCAATTTATAGAGTTTACATCTCCAAGCATTAATCCCACTGATTTCTCCTTGATTCACTCCACCTCTTTTGCTTGATTCTCTCCACCTCTCCCAGAATATCTCCACACCTCCTAAATCTCCTCATGCTACCCTTTATTCTCTCCCAGTAGATTCTTCTCACCTTTTCACAGGTTCTCTCACATTTACAGATTCTCTTTTACAGCCTCTAACCAAGGGCTTGTTCCCGCACACACCCTATTCACTTGTATATTTCAACAGGTGGTCTGATAAGGGATGTTAGAACAATAGATTTTTATGACAAGGGAGTGAGATCTTGAAAAAAGTTGCAAATGATCTTAGACACATGATGACATATGGCTAGCTTGCCTATGGTGGCTCTTGTATCCACACTCTTAGTAGTAGTAGGAGGAGGAAGAGGAGGAGGAGAAAAGGGAGGCTCACATGCTTCATCCAAACCAAGGGGGGAAATAGTAGGGAGAGGTGGAGGACGTGAGGGGGGGTGTTGTGGCCTGTTATCTCCACTCTCTATTTGCTCGCGAGCTATCCTCTTTCTCTTAGCTTCTTGAGTCTTATGAGAGGGGGGTTTCTTATTCCAATTAGATTTTTTACTCCTACAACTTTGTGAGCCTATTCTCTAAATGCTATGAAGACTAGACACTAAACTATGAAAGAAATGAGTATAGAAGTGTGTGTATTTGTAGGAAACAACACTCTCTTATCTTGCATTGTATTGGATATTCTAATTCATAAGATAAGATTTTCTTTATACAATTGGATGATTATGGAGATTGATAGATATATATTTTTTAAATATACATGATATCTTTGGTTAGATGATAATGACATGAAAACTCGAGCTGATGCTCTGGCATGACAGATTATTGATATGGCATACATATGTGTGATATGTGGCACAAACTCAAGGTGATGTGATATATCCACATGGTGGATGTTTTAATGACATAGACTAATGATGTGGCAATTAGAGTGAGGTAGCAGCTCTTCCTTCTTGATGATGTGCCAATGCATGTGATATGGCATCAAATAAGGTGGCATACCATGTCATCAATGATGAGGTGGCATGTCATGTCATCAGCAAACGATGAGATGGCACATTGAGGTAGAATGCATGCCATGTGTAGGTGACATGTCAAGCCTAGTTAGTCTTGGGTTTAGGCTTGGAAGGGAAGAAACTACTCAGGAGAGCTATTTTAACAACATGGATGAAAATAGACCTTTTTTTAACTCAAACTAAACCATTTTTTCCATATATTCACCATGATTAGCACTAGTTTCTCACATAAAATTATTTCATAACCACATAAAACTAATTTCCATAACTAATTTTCTAATTATCTACTCTAAGACTTTGAAGTAGATTTCCAATAGAGATCTTGAAAAATCTAACTGTCGAAATTAAAATTTGACTATGGCCACTTTGTTCTCATAATTATCTATCCTTAGGTCATTTAATCAAGTATTTTATAGGCTTGAGTACATCTCTATTAGCCATTAATCATGGCCTATAAGCTTGCTTAAGTTCTCCCTATCTTTCTAAGATTTGAGCACCATCTCCCTTGAAGTGAGCACTTGGATTCTTTTTCACCTTCTTCTAGTTAGCCTCCACATGGGTATTCAATTGCACATATTCCTTCATATTTGGGCTCCCTTTGAACCTTTGAACCATATTCTATGACCTATGTAACTCATACAAATGTTTAAGGGTCACATACTACTTCCCTTTCCTCTTAACATTTACCTAACATCATTTGTTATTTCAACAAAGGCATGGTTTCCCACTTATGAACTAGCCTTGCTTCTCTTATGTAGGGTATTTTGAGGATCATAATGTGTATGGCCCTCGTCTTTGAAAATCCAACACCATGAATGTGTGTTGGAATCTTAGTCCAAAGTTCTTAATCTTTGTATCTTGCAAGCTGTCCAAGGGTTTAGCTATGTTCCTGGTAAGCTTAACCACGAGGCTTGTGCCTATAAGTGTGCTTACAATTGGTGGGCTTCCCTAGGCCTCCCATCAATCCTTAGTGATTATGTTGGGACAAAAATGGTGCCCTAGCTTGTTCATGGAAACTTTTGGCTATCTTTTGGTTTTGGTTATAAAGAGAGGTTACTTGATGTTGCATGGCTCATCCTCCTCCTCTTCAGATTTAAGTTCAGCTATGTGGACTCTTAGGTTCCCATTCATCTAGTTGGATAAGTCTCTTCAAATTTGAGAATTTTCTTTCAAAAGAGAACTTATTGAAACTTGAACTTTTACGGCGGATAAGAAGGCTGTAAGGTAGCTTACTATGTCTCATGGGCGATATTCACACTTTCTTGGTTCATACTCACTCTGTGGGACCTGTCAATGTGTAAGGGATGTGCACTAATCATTCCGTAGGAGAGGTGGTGGCCTTTGAAGGGAGCAAAATAAAGTCATCATTACCAACCATCTCATAAGATTGTTAACTACTTCATAGGTTAACACAGTTTAACCCACCCAACCGCTTTACCATTTTACTCGCTTGAATGGGCACTCATCTTTTATAAGACAATGCTTGAATATATAAAGTGGCCTTACCTTGAGAGCTGAATATCAAATAGGGAAAGTCTAAGGACTTTTACACACTTGCTTAAGAGTAATAATAGAGGGTTAGACCATTTTTTAGGTTTGGAAGGCCTAGTGTTAAAAATAGGCACTTGTATATAAGACATTTTTTACAATAAGGAATACACATTCATTCCCTTGTAATAGTTTACCTGTGAGCTCTTCTCTTCTCTTCTCTACTCTTGCTTGCTTGTGCTATAATGGATTCTTGCATATACTAATAATGGATGCTTGGTTGAATAAGTTTGATTGTAGGTTTCCCTCTTCTATTAGCCTCTTCCTTACCTGCATTTTGTGTGAGAACACTGCAAATGACACTCTGTTTACCTCCATCTAGCCAGTGAGAGCTCTACCTTCATCCCATTGCCAAAAGAGAATTTTGGTGTGATAATAAAGTGAGCATATGATAAATAAGCTAGCATACCTTCATGATTTGGAGTGAGAACATGACAAATAAGGTAGCATTCCTACATTGGGAAGTTGCATTATAACTCTAATGTAAGGCCCAATGACACATGATTTGACAAGGCTAAGTAATCTCTTGACTTGAGCATATTCGGCAGGGTGGCACACAGACAAGTACTATCCTAGGACTTGGTTCATCCATCCATTCCAAGCTATTGGGATTATCCAATATAGACCAATGTTGATTAGGAGGTAATACTTTGAAAAAAAGATATGGTTTGGAGCCTTAGATGTGTTAGTTTGTTATTTTTTATTTTTATTTAAAGCTTGTTGCATTAGGAGATTCTAGTTTCATATTTTGAAAGAATAAAACCCTAGTTTCTTGATGATTTGCATGATTTTGGAGCCCAAAAGGCGTAGATTTCATTGCATTGAGCTTAGCAATTATGATTAAAAGTGTAATCCACTCCAAAACATAAGGATTATGCTCCATTAGGTGTGGATTAAAGTGGAATAGTTTTTTTTGTTTATCCATTTCATATTTTTTCATGCATTGTTGGAATTCCTACCTCAAAAGCATTTAAAATACCTTTTAAAAAAATTAAACATACTTAATTACTTATAAAACCACCATTAAATCCATAGGTCTATTTCATGATAAGTCTGTATCCATAGGCCTATTTCATAAAAATATGAACTTATGAGCCTAGTTTATACAAAAAAGGCATGAGCATAGACATGAGCTTGCGTACGTGAGCTTGGAGACAGACATGAACATGCATACGTGAGCTTGGAGACATGAACATGCATACGTGAGCTTAAGGACATGAATATGTATACAAAAGCCTCGACATATGAGTCTAGAGGCATGAACCTAGAGACGTGAGCCTAAAAAGTTCAAAAACTAAAAAAAACTCAAACTTACTTTTTAAATAAACTTATTTTTTTAATAGCTTGAGTAGAATAGATGTGTCTAGAATTAGTTTCATACCTACATTGAGAGTATTAAAACCTTTGATGCAAACCCGATCTGGACTAATTATTAGAAATGATGATACACATTCGATTGTTATGCATCAAAATCCACCCAACCTTTGATCCCAACAAATGACTAGCACTCCCTTGTTAAGAGTCTAAACTCCTTCGAACTAAAGGCATATGTAAGCAGAGGCGGAGTACCTAGAAATAGGAGCCACCACAATCCTCAAAGCTCTAGATTCACCAACTAGCTCTATAAACTATGCTATGAATTTTATAAGAAGGGCATTTAACTACCCTATTTTTGGATGACTAGGACTAGTAACCTCAAGGTTTGCTCCCTTAGGAAGTGGTCAACAAACCATGTCGAGATGCCAATGTTTTTTTGGTGTTGATCGAGAGCTGGATTTATCACAAGCTAAGAAGGGCATTTAACTACCCTATTTTTGGATGACTAGGACTAGTAACCTCAAGGTTTGCTCCCTTAGGAAGTGGTCAACAAACCATGTCGAGATGCCAATGTTTTTTTGGTATTGATCGAGAGCTGGATTTATCACAAGCTAACCACAGCTAACAAGCAACCCAATTAGTCCACAATTGGGACATGTCTCTTTTGTTGTGTGAGATAAGGGATAAGTGATTCTCATAACACCTAACAACAAGCATAAGTAGTGTAAGGAGATGCCCCACCTTCTCAAGGACCTCATTAGCTTCCTTACCATGAAACCGAGTTCTAGTTCTTCTCTATATCAAGTTCTAGTTCTTCTCCATTTAGATGAGGAACAACAAACATAGGGGAGGGTAAAGAGCCAATGTCTGAGACTATCTCAAACCAAAGGGATCCACAAGGGCATTCTCATAACATGTCCTCAATTGAGCGAGATCCTACAACCTCAAATGTAGGACGATGTGGAATAAGTGTCGTTTGTGAAAACTGCATAGTAGCTCAACCCAATGTGAGAAGAAATCCTAAAACCTAAAAGAAAGGGTTAAGACTATCTCAAACCAAAAAGATCCACAAGGGCATTCACATGTCCTCAATTGAGCGAGAGCCTACAACCTCAAATCTAGGATGATGTGGAACAAGTGTTGTTGAAAACTGCACAATTGCTCAACCCCATGTGAGGAGAAATCCTAAAACCTAAAAGAAAGGGTTTTATGTAACCACTCCCTTATGTTTCACCACCTTGTGAATGTGTACCTATGAATATGTAGAAGATAACATGCTTAAGATGGTGTTTGAAATGGGAAGGGGGGGCACCTAAACATAGCACCTAGAGGCTTGTAGTTGGCTGAAACCAAGCCAATCCACATTTCAATGATGATCTACATTTGAAAGAACTAGAGATCCCATTCAATACCTAGTAAAAGTTCGATCAAATTTACGAGGCCATGGGAAGGATTGGTTATCCTACCAAGATATGTTATTCTTTCAAACTATACCTTGAAGTTAAAGCATGCCAATGGTGAATTAGGTCTCTAAACCCAATCAAGAAAAGGCCAGTTATGAGGTCTTGATAGACACATTAATTATGGGATTCTCCCCTAGTGGAGCTAAATGGAGCCCCATCACACAAATCTGTAACCTCAAGCAAGAGGAGGGAGAAACAAATGTAGGATTAGATTGTTAGAACCAAGCATCTCTATATAACATATAGCCCCCATAAGAAACAACACATGATTATAACTAAGTATCTCCACATGATTATAACTAAGTATCTCCACATGAGATGCAATCCCCACGTGGTCTCAAGATCAAGAGCCTTCATGACAATCTCTATAGGTCTCAATACTACATATTTGATAAGTGTTTCCATGATGCAAGGCAATAGACCCAAGACAAGGATGTAGAAGTCATCCACCCAAACCAATATAGGGGATGCATCATCTAAAGCCTCAACAACAGTAAAGGGTGCCTAATTAGCACCAACTAGATTCCTAGTCAAGGACATGAGAATGGACAAGTTGGCATAAAATATGCTCAAATGTTTAGGCTAGTTGTGATAGGGCTAACCCCAAGGGCAACTTCAAGGCTAGCTCTAAGTTCCCCAAGCAGAGCACCTACACCTATTTCCACAAAGAGACATGCAAGTTGCCACCAAAATTATAGAAGTACAGAGTGTTTGATGCTGAGGCCTAGATAGAAATAGTTTTGTGCTCATTTGTCCTACCATCTTGTATGGGAACCATGACATAGCTTATTGTTGATACCAAGGAAACCCAGCAAGGTGGACTTTAGCCTTAGATGCTCCCCGTATGCCAAGGTAGTCATTGGCCATGCCAACCCCACATGTCACTCCTTATCATGACATACACAAGCTCTAGTTCTACCTATTAAAAACCCCTTACTAAGAGGTATGTATAGACCCCCACAATTGCCATATCCACCTCTAGTACTACCATCTCAACTAGTTCTTCCAAGAACCACACTAGTACAATAGTACTTAGTGATTCTATTTGCAGAGAAAGAAATAAGAGAGCTATGAGTGATATGAATGACAAGATCCATATGAGCAACAATAGTATGATCCCTATGGGTATTTGTCTAGGCTTCACGCATAGATTAGTCTCTTTGTTTGAAGACATGGTGCACCAATGAGTGAGAGACCTCAACAATATGTTATGTAGGCCACGAATGCACATGCTAGATGCGATGCTTTTAATGAAAAGGGCCACACCATATTGCAGAATATCCTCACAAAGACCCATACCTAATCCTCTAAGTGATCCGAGCACTCCAAATCCCATGCCAAACCCTAACATAATTCCTTAACGAGGCATATGTTACAAGTAAATATTCGACCATGCTTTTTTATAATCATTATCCAAATAGAGTGACAATTACCCTGGTGGGGTAGAAGCATCTATCTTACCACTTTGATGCACGAGCCTACTTGTTGAGCATGCAAGGAATTCGAAATTATTCATATAGTCCCCCTTAATTCCCCATGGCCATTCAGGTGTGAACGGACACCTTAGGCTAGCTAGTACATAAGCAACCTTGTTCACAATTTAGGGTTGTGTGCTCATTTATAATTTCTTTGTATTTTTTGAGAGCTTCATCTCTCTCCTTTGAGCTTTGCCAATCTCTCTCACACTCTACACCCTTGTGTTCTTATCTTTGAGCATTGTGTATATGAGTTCTCCATTTTGTGTGAGCTAACAGTGGTATCACAATAAAGCTTTCTATAGCTTATTTTCTAGTTTTCACCTTCATTGTGTCTAAGCTTCCATAGCTTGCCTACAAGCTTTCCATAGCTTGGGTTGTTAGTTTCTATCAAGTGGTTACATAGCTCTTCATTAGGTGGTTGTAAAGATCTTTAAGCTTCCATTTAAATAATTTACTAGTGGTTCACTGCTTTTCAACAATGAAGGAAGCAATTTAAACCTCCTAACAGGCTTCAATTAAGTGATTCAGCTCTAGTCGCCTCTACTGCAATAGTTAATTCTTTATGCGATTCAACTACAATAAACAATCGACCCAATTTTCTATAGGTGGATCATTTCAGTCATAGTCACAATTCTACTTTTCCACCGCTTCACCAATGCAAGAATCAAATCGCCCATTTTTGTGATTGTTTTCATCTGCAATCGTGCAATTAACTGACACTATGATCTTTTTTAGGTTTATAATTGGTTGATTCAACTCTGAAGTTGTGGGTTTCTTCAATCAACGGATTTCAATTTTCAACGATTCTACTTTTTGCAGATGATTCCACTTTTTCCCGATTTCACTTTTCAGTGGTGATTCCACTTTGTCTAATCTATGAAGATCTTAACATGACTAGCCAAACAAGGTGGTTTTAGAACAAGGCACTTCTATCCTATCAGACAAAAGGAGCGATGACATACTCTAAAGGTAGGTAGAGTAGCTTCGTACTCTATTACAAGTCACGTTGTACACAACATCATTAACACCCAAGTTTCTCTATGTTCGGTAAACTTTGAACTCAAAGATCACTATATGGAACTTACTCTAAGATTACTATGGAACTTACTCTAAGATTACTACTAATCTTAGAATCAGTTGATCTCTATGGACCTTATTCTAAGATTATCCAAATCTTAGAAAAAACATGAAAGAGGATCTTAGAAAAAACATGAAAGAGGATCTTCAAGAACTGAAACTAATTGCTTTCCACTCTTGTAAAACCTGGAGCAATTCAATGAAACAAAATCAGACTAGTACATCTTGTCGCCGAACAAGACTAACCCCAGCTAATCAAACAACACTTTGTGTTGGTCAATCACAATCTTTAATTGTGATACCATAGGTTTCTGTCTTCTCATCATTCATTCATAGTGGAATGATACACACTTGCGATCCCATGCAAGTTGGATTAGAGTTTGGATCAAAGTCCTTGCGAAGAACCCATCTCACTAGAGTGGCCATAATTAAGGCACCACATACCCAACCAAACATGCACTTCCAACTTGAAAAAGAACATAAAAGTTTAAAATTCAAAAAATAAGAATTAGAAACCTACGTGCTATGACTCGAACATGACTAGTCCACTCTCAAAAGGAACCATTGTGTGTGCAACTAGGGAGATTTCACCCCCTGTTAGGGTACTACATCTCCAACAAAAAAATAAGATAAAAACCTGTAACAAAGAACAATCCAACCTGGTAACTCCTAGTTTGCTTTTGGAGTATACTTTCCAACCATCAAGCCACAATAACTCCGCATTGTGCTACTCCACCCACATATCCACGTTACAATGTTATCCATCGGAGGTAGTAAGTAAAGAAGGAAAGATTTGAGGGTCACCCAAACTAGACGGTAGTAAGTAAAGAAGGAAAGATTTGAGGGTCACCCAAACTAGACAATGTGACATGTATACTTGCATAGGGTCAAAATTAGGGTCCCAATCCATCACATGAGCAAAGTGACCATGCCTCCATATACCAGCCTTTTGGACCAGCTCTCATAAACATGGCTCACGGAAGAGCATTTTGTAGAATAAAGACCCTTCCCCAAGAAAAAGAACTATTGAATTACATTTTCACCAACTACATCTTTTGCCCAAGCTCTAAGCTATTTGTTGTTGCTCATTCAACAGCCTTCCCATGACTTACTTGCACACTCCCAACCTTTTTGCCTCTTGTTGCATGCAATGAATTACATTTTGTTGCTGTATAAGTTTGCAGATTGGTACGAACGAGACATGTACACCTACTTCTGGGGTTCCTCATAGAGTTCTTCTAATAGTTGTTGTTGCATATCACAAGTCAGGAGGCTGAAGACATTTTTCTTAATGGATTTCTCTTGTTATGCCCCCAAGATTTGCGCCACATATCTTTTCCTTATTGCAAACTAACCTTCGGGTCCACAGAGGACCATGTCTGTTATGGTCTGTCTTTGGTGTATGCTTCTCTTTCCGATAGTGGTTTCCTACATGGCAGGTTACAGATTTCCTTGAAATCAATTTTATGTTCACCAATTACTTGTTGTAGGATCTAACTTGGTCAAGAGGTTTATGCAGGAGATTCTATGGGGTGGATTGTGAGCGCTACTCCAAACTATATGACATGGAGGTTTGGCGACGGATTGTTTATCTTTCAGCACTCGGCATATGGTTACATTGAACAAGAGGGCATCATGACAGAGGTAATGTGACTTGATTTTTTAATGTACATGTTTCTTGAATGAAAACGTAGTTTTGGACTTCTGTGATGTACCTTATTTACAAAAGAGGGATGTTTGCACCCATTTTCACTCCAGCAAGTAGACCATTGTTTGAGGCATTGCGAATGGAAGCCATGCAGAGCCTTGAGTGTTGGTTGACCTCCCATAACTCGAGGATCATGAGATTGTGTTCTCGTTGTGGAATGAAGGTGTGCTTGGATTGTGTTGATTTTATTGTAAAGTTCAAATCCAACCATAACTCTTGGCATATTCTAAGTAAGATATGTTGGGAGTTCCAGCTCCTCCAAGGTCTCTTCCTCCTATAGGAGCAATTTCACAATGCCTGTAGGAGTGTTCAAGTTGACTGTTTGCATGGATTCATCAATTGAATACCACAAGTGACGTGCCCAAGTTCCACCAAGGATGACATCATATTCAAGGGAATAAGGGCCTGCATGGAATTCAAATTCCACAATTTAATCGATTGTTTGAGTAGCATAATTGAAGCAACATGAATCTTCAATGTTTTCCTCATTGGCACCTATCATAAGATAATTTCATTTGAGGATAATTGGTAAGTTGGCCCAATGATGCCCAATTGTCTGTTTTCATGAGATTATAGCTTTCTTAAGGACTAATCAATGCATGTTTGTGCTTAACCTTAGTTCCCAGAGAGGGGAATCTAACCATACCATGATAGAATCCTCAAGCGGAACCATGGATGTTCTAGTGTTTGTTTTAGCTTCAGTTCCTGTTTCAATTTCATATTCCCATTCATTTTCATCCTCATCTTAACTCTCGGCTTTTTCAAGAGTTCCCAATGTATACAACGGCACTTTGGGTCCACTGACCACTTTAATTGAGGTCTGTTTGAAAACTTGTGAATCCTTACAGTCCTATTCTATATAGCTCTTCACTGCTTGGTACAACTCATTGTTAGCCTTTAAAGGTGCAAGGGCTAAAACTATGCTAGCTTCACCATCACGAGAGAAGAGCATTCCTCCAAATAAGGATTTGAGAGATTGCTTAAATTTTGTAAGGGATTCATCGAATTCCTCATGTGCTTTTTCAACTGTATCATTTGTGTAATCTTCCTCTGATGACTCTTCTTGGCTTGATGAGTTCATTTTTGTAAAGAGTACATCTTCCTCTTGAAAGGGGAAGCAATACTTCTTCGGTATTTGTATTTTGGTTGCTTTTTGAGGTTTGGCATTATGAGGTTCAATCACAACCGGTGATCCTGTTTAACACTCGACAATGCTAAGAATGCTCTCTTGAGCTTGATTTTTGTGTTCCTCATATGTCATGTGATCATGATTATCAATTTGGGGTGGTTGGGCGGGTTCTAGTTTCTTGATTAGACTGTGATGTGCACTGAGTGACGAGTCAGAACTTGTTTCATCCTCACTAAGTGACATACTAGAACTTGTTTTGTGCTCACTAAGTGACGTACTAGAACTTGTTTCATTTTCTGACTTTCTTTGGATCGACAAGTTTTCATTATATTTTCCCATGCAATAAGAACGAACTTTCTTTTGGGCTTTTGTATCATGTGTCGCACATGTGGATTTTGTGGTTCTAGGGGTAGCCTTTAACGTGGATGCATTTGTATCATGTGTAGCTTTTGGCTCTTTTGGGGTTAGGTCCTCCACATGCTCTTTTCCGTTGTTCTTTATTTCAACCTTGGTTTCCACAGTTTGTTGGCCCTTGTTTTTCTTGGGTTTAGAAAGTTTTGCATCCTCTTTTGGTTTCTGTTTGAAAACATGCTCTTCTACCCATTTCAAAGTGTGTTCTTTTGCATTCTTTTTTACTATTTCTTGTGCATTGGCTTGTAAGCGTGTAAGTACATTCAAGGGTACCGTGGAAAATTGCACGTTTTGCATACTTAAGATGTTAAGAGTTATATTCTGCGAGACAAGTTGCATTGAAGCAACTCGCCTTGGGAAATCTTGGAATATGTGATCGATGCCACATCGTTCACATATGGGTTGCAAAGTGTCAGTGAGACTATGGGCATGAAAGTATTCCAAACTGTGCAGTCTACCACTTTGTGTAGTCCACAACAATAGAAACACTGAAGTATTTACTTAATTGCTTTTCTTGGGAAGTTTCTATCCTTTAGGCTATTTTTGTTTGAGGCAAGGATGGTTGTAATATTGATGTAATTGTAGGTAAATTAGGACATTGAGATGTGTTGTGACCAAAAGCTTTGGAATCATTTGCAAAATTGAAAGATAGGCTTAGGGTACACACATTAGCTGATTAGGGTGGTAGTAGGTCGTAGAATTCACGGAATGACAATTTGGAGATCAAATTTTCTTTAGCCTTTGCTTCACTGGGTGTAGATGAGGAATATCTCATATCGTGTGATCATCCTCCATCATGTTGTCATCTAAACGTATTTCTTCTTTACAACAGTGATGATTGAATGTTTCCAAATTGGGTACAATGATCAAGTTGTGTAAGTTGTTTTTCTTTATGTCCCCATCATGAAATATCTCTTCAATCGAGCATCATTTAGTTTCTCCCATGGCTCACATTGTGAGTCCAAGATTTTTATCCGAAGGATAAAATCTCTAATGGTTTCGTTTTGTTTTCGCTCGATCAAATAGAGTTCTCTTGCTGCACTTCAACACCAATAACCTTGTCTTTAAAAGCCATGGATAACGGCTATTTTAAAGGTCTTGAAATTTTCCTTAATCATCACAAGCATCAATGTGATGAACCATCGACTAGCCCTTACACCACTAAGCAAAGGTTCAATGCATGTACCTTGTTGATTGGGCAATTTGGATTTTCGAAGGTTTCACATCTCTATTCAAACATTTACATGAATTGAACAGGATTAGTCGTTCCATTGTACTTGTCCATAATTTTGGAAATCTCTACAGCCGTGTTTTTGGATGAGTCACTAAGGCAGTGTGGGTGCTCTTGTGGTTGGGACCTCATTTAGTCCTTGGGCCACCCTCTTTCCTAGATTAGTCAATATGTCTAAGGTTTGGGCATTTAGGGGTTGCAAAGAGTAGCACGTCTAAAGGTTTAGGATGTGTGGTAGTGCTAGGCAAGGGACCAAATCCCGGAGGGATTGATGTGATAGGGGGTGTAAAACCCGATGACACACTTGTTGTTGACATGGCAAATGGTATTGGGAGGTGCATTTGGGGCATGGATATCAATGGCTCAAAGTCAACCATTGGGTTCAGTTTGGGTGTGGACCCACATAATCCCTCTACCATTGCCATATCTTGACGTTGCCAATTTCTCCTTGATAAGTCCACACGTGTTTTTTTTAAATAGATTTTCTTACAGTCCGTTCACAGCCTCAAGAGGCATGGCACACCTTTCTTTAAGTCAAACGAGGGTTCGTTCGCCTTAATTTTCTTAGGCGCTAAGTGCACACAAACGACCTTAGAGATATTTCTCCAAAAAAAGTGTGTGCCACTGGTGTCTCATATGGAAGATGTCTCAAAAGCGTGTGAATGCCCTCTTAGAATGAACTTTTCTGGAAAAAGTGCATGCTAGTAGCATCCCAGATGGAAGAGGAGGTTCAAAACCTATTTTCCATCACAAACTCAAGATTTTTTTAAAAAACTTCCAGAATAATTTTTCTTTTCTCGCAACTCGTTTTTAAACGTGTTCTAAGAATTTGGAAAAAAAGTTATATAGGAGAGTTGTAGTATTTTTGGAGTACTATAACTTTATCTCTCTCACTTTTTTGTGATTTTGTTGTTTAGATACTCAAAAAGTAGCCTGAATATAGAAGTGTTACAAGACACCGAGCGAACATAACCGAGCAAGCCCCAAACTCGAGCGATTGCAAAAACCATATAGTGCTCTAGGTGATATGGTCTAGAATTGAATGTCAATTTCGTGTTGGAGATATGGTGTTTTGGTTATGGTGGTTATGGTGTTTTGATTGAGATTGCTAAGAAGATCAATTGTGAGTGATGTCTAAGTTAGTGTGTTGGGCTGTGACTAGGGACAGGGTTAGCTGAAGGTCAACAGTGGTGTCATCTGAGTGTCAGGATAAGTTAGCTAAAAGTGTAGAAGGATAGAAATAAGACTTTTGGGTTGAGAGGAAGCCATTTAGGGTCAAATCTGACAGCCAGAAGTCTATCAAAGTCAGAATGAGTTTTGTGACCTGAAGGATATCAAACAAGGTCAGCTCTAGAGGTTAGCTGATGTTAGATAAGGGACTGTAGTGCTGAGTCATTGTGGGATCTAAGGTGTTTCAGGGTTTGCAAGTGTCAGAGGAAACAAAAGTGGAAAGGTCTAAAGTCAGCTAAGTTAGGGCTCAATTAAACAGGAGTCAGTATAGGCAATCAAGCAAAGGGGTGTTGACCCCTCCTTTGAGTCCTCCTTTGAGTCCTCCTCCACTAACCCCTCCTCCTCTCAGTCCTCCCCTCCTCTCAGTCCTCCCCTCCTCCTCTAACTCCTCCTCTGACTCCCCTCCTATGACCACTCCTCTGAATTCTCCTCTGACTGCCTCCTCTGATTCCTCTTCTAAGTCCTCTATTCTTCCTCCTCTGACCCCTCCTCTGACTCCTCTGACTCCTCCTCTCACCCCTTCTCTTGTGACTCCTCCTGTGACTCCTCCTTTGACCCCTTCTCCTGTGACTCCTCCTTTGACTTCTTCTCCTGTGACTCCTCCTTTGACCCCTCCTCTTGTGACTCCTCCTCTGACTCCTTTGACTCCTCCTCCTCTAACCCCTCCTCTGAGTCTAACCCCTACTCCGAGTCTAACCCCTCCTCTGAGTCCTCCTCTGAGCTCTCCTCCTCTTGGGTTTGAACCTATTGTGTGGATGGTTGAGTTTTGTGTCATAGGACACATAAGTGGGAAGGTTTGAAGTCATTTGAGTCAAGGCTGAATCAGAAAGGAGTCAGTAGTTTAGGCAGTCTCAATAGAGTGGGTGTTGACATGATCAACAAGGTTTTGGAGCAAGGGATTTGAGGGTCTAACACCTTCTCTTAGTCTTGCCCTTCTCTGATGCCTCTGACTCCTCATCTGACCCCTCCTCGTTTAAATCTGCTGCGTGGATGTTGAGTTTTGTGTTGTTAGAGGACACAGAGGACACATGCAAATTGGACATTAGGTGCAATACTAAGTGCATTTTCAACAAACTAAAAAGCCAAGATGGAGTATCTATAGGACAAGTGTTAAGGAGTTCATGATAATATTCTAATTAGATGTTCTTTACTAGGAGTCGTGGGCATCCAACCACAAACACGTGTCCATCATGGAGTCAGCACGTTTTAAGAAAAAGAAAGCCCAAGACCTTAAGTGACACCTCCAACCATGGGCACCTGTCTAGTTAGTGGCTTGAAGTTTGATCTCACAAACTTTTAGCATCACTAAGAGACGTGGAAATGGTTAATTGGTCAAAAATATGTGAGCTTCAATTTTAACTTATGCAATGGACGCATAGGTAAGGTATAATTGGGCCAGCTGGAAATGGATACTATCCGTGACATGACAGTGCCATAGTGTTTTGTGTGTTTGGAGGGTCGGTGGTGCGGGTGGGCCCGCGAGAGAGAGAGAGAGAGAGAGAGAGAGAGAGAGAGAGAGAGAGAGAGAGAGAGAGAGTGTATGGGGTGGTGCAGTCTTAGAAGGCAAATCGATGGAAATAGAGTGCATGTTCAAGAGGTCGATGATACCAAAAAGGGAGGAGAGGCCTTCATAGCTATGGCCTTCGTTGTGAATCCTCACCTGGTAGCCATCTTTCACAAAGTTGAGGAAGGCGTTCTACATGTGGGGTGGAGATCGAGGGAAGACCAATACGTTTAGCTTGGGAAGTCTTGCTTCTGTGAAGCGAAGGTTTTGTACAAAGACATCCAACAAGCTAGTGTAGGCACCTAAGTTTGAGGTGGTGAAGTTAGAGATGCCGTGTGATAAATAGCTGATGAAGCTCAGATTAACGAGCTGAGTGGCCCAAAGTAAGGTCAGCGGACTTCATAAGAGCAAACAAGCCATGAGATATATTGCATTTCTATAGGAATAATATGGCCTTGTAATCTAGTCCTAACCATTATGTTAATACTTTCTTATAGAAAAATCCTTACAAAAGTATTCTCTCTTTGCTCTTTGGATGGATGTGAATATATGGTACCTATGGCCACCACGAAAGGTTGCCTTGTGGCAAGCACTACCTGAGGGTGCAAAGCTATGCAACTATTGGGAGGCATAACAAGCACTCTCCTTAGAGATGGCATGACAAGGGCACCTATAGTCCGCTTTGTCAGAGCCTAGCATAATGCTGATTTAATAGAGCCCATCGTAAGGAGTTGACTAAGGATGAAAAATTGAAAAGGGTAAAAATGTCTCAGTTGAAGTGGTTTGGGAAGCAATTGTCTTGTGAAATGAATCACACATATTTTATGTTAGCACGAAGGGGTCATGAAGCAAGGGTGTGAACTATTCGGTCACGATTTCAGAGCTCCCACCTTACTTATGTACCTTGTAAACACAAGTGCTTTGTGTTCTTGCAGGTGCTTAATTTAGATGCACGGAATCATTCCTTCATGCATCAGGCTACTCTGTCTAAGGTGGAACTATTTCAAGCCCTGTCAGGATGCAGGTCTCACACTACGCCTTGACAATATGTCTTGATGTTGGATGCGACATCATAATTAGGACAAATGAATCCAACTTTGTGGTGTTGGACAGAAGTAAGTTTTGGGTTTGGGTTGTTTGTTCGTTATTTGGTCCTTCAAAATCCTTATAGACTATTTATGTGAAAAGTGTATTGAGATTGAATTTTCCTTGTTTTGAGGTGTTCCACAACAGAGAATTTTTATTTTTTGCAATGAATCTTTGGCTAATATGAAACTGTAAAAATTTGCTTCTATGAGGACTCGAGAGGAATATAAAGGCAAGTGAGAGTTCTATTGTAGTGTTGGATGTAGGTTTGTTTGTTTTTGATGGTGTAGTGTTTCCATTTTTGAAATGGGACTGAGATATATTTCTAGCTTGCATAGGTCAAGGGGACAATGAAGCCAAAGAGATGAAATTTTTGGATGCTTGCTTAGTGGGAAAGTTGAGCTCCACTGGCTTCTTGTATTTAACACAAAAAATGTATGTTTTGATATCATCATTGGCAAATTTGCTCACTAGATTTTTTTGCACTCGCTCAAAGATGCTTCCTGCTCGGTTTCGGTCACTCAAAGTGTGTTAATCCTCCGAATATAGTATGCGGTCTTTTTCGGGCTATTTTGGATAATTTTTCGCACTTTTAAGCCCTTTTGCCTCGATTTTCGAGCTGAATTTTGAGGCTATTGGTCAGAGACCAAAACAATATGTTTTTTCCTCGGATTCTCAAAAAAATTTTGAAGAGCTCAATTAGGGCTTTCCAATGAGCACTAGAACGTGCTCATCGGCCTCATGGTTTAGGAGATACAGGTCTCCAAACTCTTTTTTTTTTGCTATTTCACGGACCTATCTCACACCGTGAATTAGAGGCTATCTCATGCCGTAAAGTAGCTCGCGTGAGGTAGATTTTTTTTTTTTGCTACTCCACGGACTTATCTCGCGCCGTGAAGTAGAGGCTATCTCACACCATGAAGTAGCTCGCGTGAGGTTTTTTTTTATATACTACGTCACACGGACCTATCTCATGTCGTGAAGTAGCTCGCGTGAGGTAGAATTTTTTATTTTTTTATTTTTTAAATATTTTTTTGGCTACTTCACGAATCTATCTCATGCTGTGAAGTAGAGGCTATCTCACTACTCTACAAGGATAGTTTTTTTTTTAATGGAGTTTAGAGATAAATTTGAGTTTTCTTGTGGGAGGGAATATTTTTTTAATTTTAAATTAGGGAGATATGGGTATTTTTCCAAAAAGGTAAGTGGGAATAAAAAAAATCAACACTTTTATAACACCCCCTTATACCCTTCATAAATGACCCCCAAAATGGACAAGTTGACAACTCATTAGCATCTTTACATCAAATGCTCATCAGCCACTAATGAGTTCTGTAAAAAAATGTGATTAAAAATTAATCAAAGATTAACTCTTTCACTAATCTTTTTCTCTTTTGGACTAATTAAGAGCTCTAATTAACCAATAATCATTAATTAATTCACACCATTGAGCACATCGTTGAATAAGGCATGAAATTGCTAAGCTATATGCATCAACTAATGTGTAAATGAATCTATAATTAGAGATTAATTAAACTCTTAATTTTAGTCTCTTCTCTTTATAAAAAATTAAGCAAAAGAGAATGAAATTCCTCCAATTAATGAAAAAATTGATGTAATTTGATATTTTGATGCATCTAGATGCTCTCAAAACACTCAAGAACACTAACTTCAACCTCTTATGTGATTAAATTGGACTCCAAACAACATATTTATGATTTTTTTAACTCTTACAATGAATTAATCGTTCCTAAATGAGAAAAACCAGTCCATTAGCAAAGATTAATCAATTCCAAGAGTTTTTTTAACGTTTTTGGGTATTTTTTGAGAGATTAAGCTATCTTAATTGATTTCTAACACACTTATGCAAACAAATCTAACGTACGAAAATTAAGCAAAAATGAACGATTTTCATTCTATGTTAAACTTTAAAAAAAGAGCTAAAAATCACTAAAAATGCATTCTATTACATTTTTTGATGCAATGGAAGCAAGAAAGGCCTAATACACTCTATGTGCAAGACCTAGGAACATTAATAACCAAATTAACAACAAGAAAAATAATGATTTAAGCTAAAGATTAAGCAAAAAACATTCTTTACAAAATGCCAAAAAGAAAAAAGAAAAAAAAAAGAGAGCTATTCCTCACCAAATCACACACAAATCCCCATCAAAACCATATCTTTTTTATGGTAAACCATTACTCAAGACAATGGAAAATGGGTAATGTGTAGATTAAATAAATACAATGAAAAAAGCCAAGGGATGGCTTCCCGGCGTACAGCGCTGGCACAGCGGTGCCAAAAATGTTATGGCTAACCCAAACCCTCGTCAAAACACATCCAACAAGAAGATTACCTGGCGAATCGCAACTGTCATGGTGGGGATCTTTCCAATGGCCGAGCTCGTAACCCTTGAGGTTTCCAAGCTGCATCACTCCTTGAGTAGCAATTCCGGTGTAGCCTCCCCTTTAAAAATTTCATGATATCCCATGTGTAACTTTTTTCACTCCCCCTTTCACCCCTCTCTCTAAAGTTTTCAACCACCCTTTCTCTCTCTCCAATTTTATATCCCCCCCCCTTGGGGGATCCCTTAATTACCAAACTCCTCTCTGATTTTTTTTCATAACACATCCTCCTCTCTCTAATTTTTTAACACCCTCCCATGTGTGCCCTTAGTTATCCCCCCACCCTCTTCCTTTTGTTTATTTTTTTAATTAAAAAAAAGTCCCCTAGTCCCCCAGTCCCCCTTCCTAACTTTATTTTTTCTAATATATATATACACATATACAAACAAACAAACAAAAATACACAAATACATTAAAAAACAACCCTCTCCTAACTTTCTTTTTTCTACACACACACACACAGACACATGAAGATAAATTAAGTAATAATTATAATACCACCATTGGCGCTACATGGCCAAGGACACTACCCACCATGGCCCAAGCCACTACCACACTGGACGCTAGCCTAAGCAGGCATGTAGCTCACCCTTGCCTTACAATGATGATATAGGTCATTGGCCCTGTTTCATATACAAACACAATGCGAACTATAGAGAGCACGTAGATGTGGGGTTTTGACAAACAAAAGGCTTAAATCATCAATAATGCATAGTGCCTTACACACCTTAGCAAAGTGGTGTGGTTGAGAGAAAGAATAGATCTCTCATGGGGGAGATGACATGTTGTGTTGTTAAAGGTCAAGATTTACCTCATGTTTTTTTTGTTAGAGGTGATTATATGTGCCACTTATTTGCTAAACAAATGCCCCACCAAAGTCTTATAGATAATTATCCCTTATGAACCTTGGAATGATAGGAAGCCCTATATGGCTCATTTGCACGTCTTTGGTTGTATTGCTTATGCTCTTGTGCATGAGCAGCACAGCAATAAACTAGATGATAAGGCAATAAAATGCATTTTTGTGGGATACATCTAACTCTACCATCCAGCCACATCCAGCCACAAAGCATATTTTGGTAAGTAGAGTTGTCTTTGTTGAGAACTTAGTTCTTCGGTCCATGCTTTTATGCAAAAATAGCTAAATGTATGCTCATAGGGACATCTTTGATATACTCCTACTTTTATGCAAAAATTAGTAAAATGTATGCTCATAAGACATCTTTGATGCACTTCTACCTTTGTACAATGCCAAACAACCTATGTGGAGCAAATGAATGCTTAACAAGGTGTTGCAAAAATGAGCCCATACCAACTGGAATCAGCTCAAATTTCACACCACAGATCAGTTCCTATTGATGAGAAAAATATGGATGATGCATTGGATGAGGAAAGGGCAACTAGATAGGCATCCAAGAGTATGCCAGAATGGTTGGTATATACATTAAGGGATAGTAAATTAGCTACTCCTTTTCCCAATAGGATACATGTTTCTCACTATGCATCTTATTCTTTTGTGGATCATGCTCTCATTTCAAGCATATATGTAATGAAGAGAAACATATTTCCTTTAAAAAAGCACATGAAAATGATCATTGGATGCATGCCACGTAGGATGAGTACGACTCAATTGTAAAAAATGACACAATATTTGGTAGATTTTTCTTATAGTAAAAAGGCCATTGGGAAATAAGTGGGTTTATAAGATTAAGCATAAGGAGATGATGGTAGCATTGACCACTATAAGGCAAGGCTTGTTGCAAAGGGTTATACTCGAGAGAAGGACATAGATTATGATGAGATCTTTGCCTACTACAATCAGGTGTATTATTGCATTAGTGAAGTATCATGGATGGAGTGTACATCAATTGGGTATCAAGACTGCTTTCTTGAATGGTGATTTTAAATAAGGAGGTTTATATATCTTAGCCTTGTGGTTTTGTTTAAAAGGGATAAGAGTCAAAAGCATGCACATTAAGAAAATCTTTATATGGCCTTGGCAAGCTCCCAGAGCATGGTATGAGAGACATTAAGAAAAGGTTTTATGGCCTTATACAGGCTCCAAGAGCATGGTATAAGAAGATAAATGCATACTTAGTTGCAAATGGTTTTCGCAACAGTCCACCAACTAAGAGTATCCTCTATGTAAAGGAAAGTAAATATTATATATTGATTGATGTATCACTTTATCAATAGGTTGTTGGGTGTCTCATCTCTATCTATGCAATACGTGGTTAGACATTCAATTTGGAGTCTTTCACTTGAGCAAGTTTATACACAATCTTGGTAGGCTACTAAGCAAGTATCTTGATGAATCATGAATCAAGGTGGCATTAGAGGCATGGCTTTAGGTCTCCACTCTATCTTAGTTTAGCTTTTGATGGCATGGTTGTAGAGGCATGGCTTTAGGTCTCCACTCTATCTTAGTTTAGCTTTTGATGACATGGTTGTAGAGGCATGGATTTATGTCTCCACTCTATCTTAGTTTAGCTTTTGATGACATGGTTTTAGAGGATTATGGTGTGCGTTCTTTAAAACTTGGAACGCAAATGTTGGGTTTCCCATCATAGAAGCCTTGAGATTCTAGTAGTTCGATTAGCGTTAAAACTACTTTAAGGTTAACATGGTTTCACTCTCGCTCGACCTATCGTAAGACACTTTTCTATCTTACCTACCCAAATGGGCACTTATCTCTTGTAAAACGGTACTATAACATATAAAGAAGCCTTACCTTGAGCTTAATGCCAAAGCAGGAACGTCTAAAGACTTTATGTACATACTTGCTTAAGACTAGTAATAGTGGTCGTACGTCCAAGGGCTCCAAAGCTATATGTTTTTTGGACTGTGACCTTGTAATCAACACTGGACAATATTGGGTAATCCTAATAGCTTGGAATATTATGTCGGGATACTCCTTTGATAAAGGAATGAAGGAAGAGCTCTCAATGCTTAAATTTAAGTTAGGGCGAGGCCCCCTCCCCCTAACTTAAATTTAAGATTTAGTATTCACCTATATACATGGTTTTACCCCTTATTGTCAGAAATGACTTATTTACACATGACTAGTTTTCACACTAGACCGACCAAACTTAAACATGATCTCTATTATGCTAGTCTTAAGTAACTATGTACTTTAAGTCCTTGTGTACACATAACTAGTTTTCACACTAGACCGGCCAAACTTAAACATGGTCTAGCCTCTATTACTAGTCTTAAGCAACTATGTACACTAAGTCCTCAGACTTTCCCTATTTGACATGGTAAGGTTGCTTTATATATTCCAACATTGTCTTTAAGTGCTCATTTTTTTGCAGGTAAGATGGAAAAGCACCTTATGGTAGATCGGGCAAGTGAAACCATGTTAACCTATGGAATGGTTCACATACTCTCCTTCCTAGAGTGACCATATCCTCACGTCACCCAAGTCGATGGTGAAGCTACTACCAAGGTAGCATGCATGCGCATTGGGCAAAAAGGAGGTGGGTATGTGTAGAAGCTTCTTTCGGTGAAAACTCCAACACTCTGTTTTCAAAGTGCCGGCCTTCTTTGGATGGTTGATCTTTCGATGGTGGGCAAATAAGAAATCCATGTGTTGGTTCACCATACGGATTTTGGCCATGTCAAAGTGTATATCTAGGTGACTATGGAAGTTGCCTTGGAATGCGAGGTCTACATGGTTGGTGGGTATGTGAGTTGTTGTTCATGGACAGGTAAGGATGCCGTTGAGTCCATCCCATTGTCTTCATTAGCTTCTCCTTGAGTAGTCTACAGTGGTTCCTCATTGAGATTGGACCCTTGTGGAATGATTCAAGGAAGGAGGGCTCACGGATGCGGTTAATAAGGGGGTTGATAATGTCAAGACTTGGGTTGAGCGGTGGAAGAGGAAGAGGATCCCATAGAAGATGTTGTGGATAAGTTGACACGAGGTGGGGGTGGTTGTCACAAGATGGAAGTGTGCTTACACTAATTAAAGAATGGATTCTTCATCAAGCATGATTAATTTACCATATACATAGCCATGAATAAAGAAACACATCTCTAATATAAGATAACAAGGCATCCACATGAAAACTCTTCACAAAACTGTAGTGATGACTCAACATTAGGAACCAGAAGATGGGCTTCCTCCCTCCCCCCTTGAAGGTTAATTCTATTGACTTAAGGGAGTATTCTTATACAAGTACATTGAATAGGTAGCCTCGCCTAGCTATGCACCACCGTTTCTTCCAAAAACTTTAAATGAAAACAAATTAATCAATTAGCTAGCTTGCAAGTAGCCCCGCTACCCACAAGAAACAAGGTTTCCAACACCGCCCTCAAATATTGCCCAGAAATCCTCAAGAGATGGAAGCCCAGCTTCCCAAAATCCAACTATCCAATAACTGATTACCACCTTAGGCAAGTACCCAACACTTCCCAAGAGTCTTCTTGCTTGATTCTTTATTACAAATACATTAGTAACAAGTACAAGACTTGTTATTCTTCACCTCTAGTACCCTTCTCTTGTGGTTTCATACCAGAATGGGGCATAAATAAGGTTCATTAGAGTAGTTTGCCAGTAATAGAGACCTCCCAGGCATAGCAAATGTGTAGAGAAATGGCTGGAATTGTTGGTTATATAGCTCTAATGCTGTTAGACAACTTAAGGCTACTTGAAAAGGTTTGAGACAAGTCAAGAAGGGGGGCTAAAATTAGGTTGTACAACTATTGAGGCACCAAAAGGGGGCTGAAAAAAGGACACCTAGTTGAGAGGAGTGCCAAGAGAGGGCTGAAGTAGGGCGTTCAACTTTAGGCATCAAGTAGACGTGAGGAAAATGGAATGAGAGAGCTTCTCTTAGATGGTAGGTGATCTTTTATAGACTTGGATGATGGGGTAGATAGCTTCACATGCTAATGGATGAAATTACATGTAAAAAGGTGAGGTTGCATGAGCTTGCATTGCTTGTATTGTTGCATGGGCTTGCATGGTTGCATAGGCTTGCATGTAGCATGCATGCAAGTAGGTAGGCTTGCATGTGACATGTATGCATGTAAGTAGCTTTACATGTGGCATGCATCCATGTGGATAACTTTGCATGTAACATGCATGCATATATGTGGGTCTGCATATGACATGCATGCATGTAAGTAGCTTTAGATATGGAGTAGGTAGGCATGCACATGCATGAGCAAATAGTGAACAGCTGTGAAAGTAGAGAGTGGATAGCCCCTCCTCCTCTAATCTCCATAAGTTCTCCTGAGGGCTCATATGATTCGTAGAAGAGGGCGACTAGCTCTATGAAGGGCCCCACACTTCAACAAAGGTGCCGGGCCTCATTTTAATGAGTGTCAATTGTTGGCCTCATTATTAATAAATGTGAACACCTTTGGTTATAACTCTTAGTTGGCCTTCAAATACTTTGTTGTTGCACAAATCCACACACTATAGGTGAACATAAGATAGTTTGTGCAGCACACTGGCCCATGGGTGCAATCCCGATGTCCAAGAATCCATGGGCCCACATGCGATCAAATCTAGGCATTTTCCAAGCATAGAAAATAGTACACATAAATTAAAATAAACCATGCACACAATGTATGTAACTTAATACATATTTTGGAAGAAAGCCCATCTATTCAAATGTACTTGAATCCTTATAGACTATGGCATGTGGCTCTCCAAGATCCATCAAATGCTCATAGCCGCTTTCACATGCACCTTTGTGGCCAGGGTATCCAAGATGCGACTTGCACTCACTCAAGTGGCCATGTTGACATGATCTTCATGGCCAAGGTCTCCAAGATGCAATTGGCACTCTCTAGGAAAGCATGGGCAAGACATGCCATGGCTGCATGCGGTGTCGTACACCCATGTCCATGTATGTAAAAAGATTAGTGATATAATCTCAAAAAATTAAGAGATAGTTATATTCTTCATGGCTTCAAATATTTATTCTCAACTAAAAAGCTTCCAAGATTTGTTGAGGAGATCTGGATATTCTTTCAGGCCCTCCTCTTCCATCCACCTAGAATCCATAGGAGAATAGTTCTTGCTGTCACCATTTGGTCCCTTCACTAGTCTTTATCAATGTTTTGGGACAAGCCCACACACTAAACAGAACCAAGATGAAAATGAGGATTTTTTCACTGAAGGAATGTTAACCCATTTGTAGAATAAGAGCTACTGCCATTATCTTACATCAAAGAGTCAAGGTAGACACAGCGAAAGGTCATACATTCAAGATATGAAGCAAAGGTGTCCAAATCTACAACTTGGACGGACGCCTGCAATGGTCCGACGAAATACTTCTGGTAATTTTCGCTTCAAGAGCGTATGGTAGCAAGTTAGGATAAAGTCCCAAGTGATTTACTTTATGGATATATTATGAGACTAGTTATTATAATAGCATTAGGCCTCTTATGTGCCTAAAGTGCTTGACCAGCACAATTTAAGTGAGTGTAAACACTTATGGCCATGTATATAAGTGAAAATCTCTCATAATACAAAGGACTCTCCCATTGTACAATAGAGTAGCTCTTTCTAGTCCTCTTGTTAATATCTCTCTAATGCATGCTAGTAAGTGTGTGTGAGTGAAGTGAGGTGAGAGGAGGGACGAGTGCACATAGTGCAACGCGACGATGTGACAACACACGTGAGTGAATTTTTTAGAAAGAATGCTTGTTTTTAGGTTGTTTTAGAACGTGTGTGTGTGCACGTGCGCAAGTGTGTTTGGGACGAGAGAGAGACAGAGTGTGTATGTGTGTGTGCTTGTATGCGTGTGTGATATTTGTTGATGATGAACAGGTGTATAGTTCATGACTAGATTGATGGAGACATCACTATGGGATCCGGTACTCTAAGCCATGGGATTCACAAGTTACATTGTATAAGAGATTGGCATATAATTCTTATTCAATAATTGCCACACGTGCTACGAGTGACATGGAGCTATGGCATGCCCACTTTGGCCACTTAAATTTTGGCAGTTTATTATGCCTTAAAAGGTAAGAGATGGTGTCAAAGTTGCCAAAGCTTGAGACCCCTGTCCAACATGTATGTGAGAGGTGCATTTTGGGAAAAATGCTATGGACATCATTCCCAAAAGATGGATCAGTAAAGGACTATCCAAAAATAACAACTTATATATAGTGATGTATGTGGTCCTATGAGGACATCATTGATTGAGAGATATTCCTACTTTGTGACTATTATTGATAATTGATCATTAAAAGAAAAGTCAAGGGCTTTTTACATGCTTTAGACACTTTGTTTCTATGGCTAAAAATGTGTCCATATGTAAAGTTTGCACCCTTCATACAGAGAAGAGGGAAAGTATATGTCAAAGGAGTTTTATGCATATATGGCTCAAAGAGGCATGTAAAGCTGGCACCCTTCATACAAATAGAGGGAGGGATTATATGTCAAAAGGAGTTTCATGCATATATGATGGGCATGGCTTGGGACATTCTCGATCATGATGACGACGTCGATTTCAGGGATCTTCCAGCTACAATGGGTTGCACAAAGAGGACATGGGGTCCACTTTCACGTTTGGGTAGATCAACAGCAAGCATATATTTCCACTGATAATAACAGAGAGAGAGAGAGAGAGAGAGAGAGAGAGAGAGAGAGAGAGAGAGCATCAAAGACGAAGAGGTCAAAAAAGGCATCAAAGAGTAGAAGTAGATAAGAACACAATTGAAAAAAGACGGCAAAGAATATAAGTGGACAAAAACATGGCCCCAGAGGAAAGAAGGCTAGAAGATGAAGAGACAAAAGTGGATGACCAAAACAAAAAGAAAAGAAATGGAGAAGAAGACAACCGAGAAGAAGGAAAGAAAGAAGTAGAAAAGGTGACCAAAGAAGACCCAGAGGAGAGAGGACAAAAAGAGAAGAACTGGGGCAAGAAGCCAAAGCAAGTAGTACAATCCATCATAACGGCTTACATACAGTTCTTCTTGCCGATGCTAATTAGGGACAAAAAATCACTTAACATATTCATGTCATCAGCAATGGAACTGTTATGGAAAACAAGCATTGATGACATGAAAGATTTAAGGCTACTGAAAATGGAGTATGTGTGTAGCCCTAAAATGCATGGTGGGTTGAATATCTTGAATATGAATTACCATCTTCTAGCTTGGAAAAGTACCATGATAGTAACTTTTGTGAAACAAGGACAGCCACGGGAACAGATGCTAGCTGTAATGTGTACATTACAAGGTTGATTCTTTTGGGCATTGGGATCTCTCCCACTAGGATATCTTGGTAGGTCAGGTACAAAGAAAACTCCCAAGCTACCCCTATTCTTCCAGATTGTTGCATGATTGAAAGTATGTGCTCATACATTTGCATTGGGCACATAGGCCAGTGCCTCTTGGAAACACACCAAGAACTGAAAATGTGCATTGAAGCAAAGCATTTGATGCGCCATTGGTTGGGCTAAACCAAGAAGAGCTTATTTTTTAGCACAACAAAGAATTTTCACAGTGGGAGATATCATATCAACCGAAGGCGGACCATTATCGTTTCCACAAGCATGATGGCAATGGCAATTGCGAGCCCATGACCACCATGTATGGAGACTTGTTGCTCAGCTAGTAGCACATGGGGATATGTTGGATATGTTGTATATATCGATTGGGCAACGACAGAATGATTGGCTGCCAAAGAATAGCCAACCGAGTTACATTACAAAGTTTCCTCTTTGTGGAGTGACAACGGCGAGGGCATATAGATTACTACTTCTAGATAGCCGTGTATAAAGGTATATGGGAATCATGTGTGGCATATAAACAAGTCCTTAGGTTGGTAGAAAAGTAATCTCGAAAAAATGTGGCAAAACAAATTGCCTTTAAAATAGAAGGTTTTTCTATGGAGAAGCGTCACGAAAAATCCCAATAGGAGAGTATTTGACAAAGCAAAAAATTACAGCTTCAAATTATTTACGATGCCATCATCAGATGGAGAGTATTTATCATTTGTTAGGACATGCACTGACACAAGGGATTTTCTAAATCGTCTATTTTCAGATATGCTAATCAAATTCCCTGGGGTGACATTTGGAACAATGTTTTGGATCTTTGGAGGATATCCTTCAAGACTACAAGAATATGCTCTTTTCTTTGCGTGGGCTGTGCATATTGGGCTATATGGACACTATGGTTGGATCGTAATTACGAGGTGTTTGCATAACCTCCGATTGACAAGTATGTATACTTCCGTTGATCATTGCATCAGTCATTGCATGGCAGTTTTGAGTTGCAGCAGATTGATCAGCTGAACTATGAATGTTTTTCCGTTGTTTTTAGATGTACTTTAGTGAGATCCTCTCGCTTTGAGGGTCCTCGATTTGACTGTGGTTTCACAAAAAAATGTGTGTGTGTGTGTTTGTGTGTGTGTATACATATGTATGTATATATGTTTCTACATTTATATGTATATGAACATATATGTATCTATTTATATTTGTACAAAAGGAGGTATACTATATAGATCAAAGTCTCTCTCTCTCACACACACACAAACAAGAGAGAGAGAGAGAGAGAGAGAGAGGGAGGGGAGGCGGCTTCCTCTATGGTACTGGCCGCGGGGCGGGGGGAGGGGGGGGGGGCATCACCTTAAGGGGGCTGCTGAGATAAGTGCTCAGAACGGTTCTTTGACAAAACCGTATCTTCCTGTGGCCCGCCACACTGGCGCGCCTAGCAGCGCCGCTCTGCTTTGGAAGTCCGACGGTGGTTCTGCCTCGGACTGGCAGTCAGCCTCTCCTGCACCAGGATCCTCAAAGGCCGGGACCTGGTGCTCTGAATCCTGGGGGCCAGGATCCCCCCCTCCCCCCTGAAAAAGGGGGGAGGGGGGGTGTTTGCCAAGAGATATTAAACCAAAATGAGAAAACAGAGGCAACAATGTGCAGGATGAAGAGGGTAAACTTCGATATAGTAGATGAATTTAAGAGATCTTTCTGGGTTTGATCCAAAGGGTTCTTTCAGACCCCCTTTTCTATAACCTCCACTTTGTTAACAACATTACAAAGCCCGCACCATGCAGAGACACAGAACACAAGGATCATTGTGTGGTCCTTGTTGAGCACACAAGACTGATTCCCTTCTTACTTTGTGGGGAAAAATCCTACATAATACAAAGCCTGTAATGTACGGGGGCAGGCACTTTGAGTATAGCACAAATATGTACCCCCTTGCAAAAACCATTGCACGAAAACTGATTTTTTATACCTCAACTCCATAGATCTTGGTTATGCAACTCCATTCTCACATCCGTTATCTCAAGGTACCAGCTTGCACAACCTGCCATATACATCACACATAAGCTAGCATAACAAATACTGTGGACATACTGTCAGACTGCTCGCACCCGCCCATGGAATGAGGGGGGGGTTTCGATGGCAAAGCTTGCTGATCCATCCTTGACTTGACAACGAGTCCCCCACACACAGGCACAACTATGTAAGGCCCTAATAGACTATGTTACTGCATAGCTTTGAGTTATTTGATAGATTCACAAAATAAGCGAAAACACACTCCAAAGATTCAAAGCATCAACTCCATTGTTGAAAATGCACCCATGTGTGCACTGGGTTCAGAAAAGTGGCCAACTTTCAATCGGTTGGACCTACCAACTAACCTAAATCTATAGCAAGAACAGAGAGCAGACCCCAGATCATCCATTTAGCTTTCAAGTCTCCCAAGTTGTTGCATACTTCTAGAAGTGTAGAGAGGGCATGGAAGACATCACCAATAATGAAGGCATGGCTGCAGCCAGTGCTGAAGGTTCTTTGATGACAATTTCTCCACTTTCTCACCAGTTACTTCCTCTTCCCTTCTTGCAGTGATTTTCTTCTTTGGGAAAACTAAAGCAAATTCTGCCATAAAGAGCATCAAGCCTAAGGTTTTGGCAATAATGATACCCTAAAATTTTCCCCCCACATGGTACTTAGTGACCTAGGTCCACTGCCATATGGTAATTTTGGTCATAGGGGGTTGCCAAGCCTTGTTTTGAGGACATACATAAAACCACACTTTTCAAGATTTTTAGACTGTGATAATGATTAAACTATACTAATGTATGGTTGCAAGTGTAGCTTTGTACGCTGGATACCTCTTTGAGAATTTTCTCCCACAGAGGAAAAATGAAGAAGAGATTTTGAGAAGGATAGCCCCACTCAATCCAACCAAATGTTCTTTAACAATCGATGAACATTGCAAGAGAGAGTGGGGTCCACATGTAAAGTGTATACACGTTTATGTACTTGCAAAGTTTAGCCGCCCGGCACATGACCTACACATGGTCTACTTTTTCATGAGACTTGGCCTTAGAGAGCCCCCTCAAAACTGGACCTCTAGCCCCCACAATCCAACCAAATGTTCTTGGATGGTGGATAAACTTTGCAAGAGTAGGATACACGTGACATCCTTGAAAATTTTGGTCACCATTGGAGTACATTTGGTTGGAATATGCAAGCCAACGGCCTAGTTTTTAATGTGTCTTAGCCCCTCGAAATTGGGCCTCTCACCCGCACAATCCAACAAGATGTGCTCCGATGCTTTGTAAGAGTTACGGTGGAGTCCATATGACACACAAAGTTTGGTCACACCATCGAAGTACATTTAGCTCGAATGTGTAAGGCAAGGGCCTAGTTTTAATGTGTCTCTTGGCCCTTAATTGGGCCTCTCTCTTACACAATCCAATTAGATGTGCTCCGATGGTGGCTACTTTGCAAGAGTGAGACTAAATTCCATATGTACACACCTACAAAGTTTGGTCACCTTTGAAGCACATTTGGTTGGCATGTGCAAGCGAGGGGCCTACTTTTTAAAATGTCTTGGCCTTAGAGTACATTTAGCTCGAATGTGTAAGGCAAGGGCCTAGTTTTTAATGTGTCTCTTGGCCCTTCAAAATTGGGCCTCTCTCTTACACAATCCAATTAGACGTGCTCCGATGGTGGCTACTTTGCAAGAGTGAGACTAGATTCCATATGTACACACCTACAAAGTTTGGTCACCTTTGAAGCACATTTGGTTGGCATGTGCAAGCGAGGGGCCTACTTTTTAAAATGTCTTGGCCTTAGAGTGCCTTGCCTCTTTGATACTAGGCATACATTGTTTCTGTAGGCTGTAATTCTTGTACAAGTGTGTTCAATACCTTGATTGTTACTTTCCATAAAGTTTGCAGTACGCGTACATTCCTGATCCCAAGAACCCGAGTAGTTGCCCTGAAACATTCAACTTCAGTAGACACACCAGAAGACACAAAAGATGAGGTCAGATAAAAGATTTGACTTTGTATTCACTGGCTATCTCAAATGCTCTTAAGCATGTATCACAGCTGATTAGGTAATGTGGGTTTACCCAGTCGAAGGGTAAACCACCAAACCACACCCAGCCAAACACCACAGTAACCAAGTCCTGAAAACATATGGGCAATCCTTTTTAGCCCAGACAGAATCCCAAAAACAACTAAATAGCAGTAATATTTGAATACACTAAATAATACAAAGATCAAATAGAATTTTATAGAGTAGAGGCATTCTAGAAAATTACCTTCAGGTTACCACATATAGTCTGTGTGAGGGGTGAATTGAGGGTTGTGTTCAAGAATATTGTATAATTGAGGAAGAATGCCAAGATGCAAGAGGCCAGCACCACAAGCTATGACACAAAAGAGAGCACATTAAATTGTATCTCAGTGGCAACAAAAAAAATTGTATTCTTCTCAAAGCATGCACGACATACTTGGAATCCTGCTGCATGTAGTTGAGGATAGTTTATTGCTTTATCAAGTTCTCCACTAAGGATTGCCCATATTGCTAGTGCAGGTCCACAAATCATACCTAGCACACAGTTCATACTGTTAATGCATCATCGTAAGGGTATCTTTCAAGTGAATATTTCTAAAGACAGTGTGCCCTTAAGTATACCATTACACCACATGAGACCAAAACTGTTGAGCCCGCTTGTTTTGCCTATTACATCCCAAGATCAAAACACGAATAAGCATTTGTTTCCAGATAAATCTTATCGAATTCCTACGGTGTTAATGCCAGCAGAATGGAGTTCTTAGTTCTCACCAAAATGAGCAATTGTTGAAAGGTATATAGCCGTTGTTACATTTGATAAAATGACAATCATATATCCTTCCATATTGAAAGAAAGGTCCCTCGACCCAGCTACAAAGGCGCCCAAAACTATGATTCCTACACTGTTCATGAAATGCCATCAACCAGCTTAATGAGTTCCAGGCACTTACAAAACTAACAAGCACATGTGCATGCAGAAACACACATTTGCATCCACGCAGGTGCGAGCATGCATTCACGCGTATGCATACATACATAGACACTCAGAGAAAGAAAGAAAAAAGATTTTATCAACGTCTAGTAGAATATCACAAAAAGGGCCTAAGAGACAATGGTAGTCCATAGATAAACATCATACACACCAGCATATAACAAGGAATAAATAAAATGAAGCTAGCAACTGCATACTTCATCATAGCTTTTTTTTAAAGAGTACGGCAAACTATGTGAATCAAGTGTGTCCAGGATAAGAAGTGAAAAAACCCTCTTTTAAAAAAAAGGGAAGTGAAAACATGGTTACACATGCACATAGCACCACTAGATATCCGCTTGGCAAGAGGATATGCAGCCCTAGCCCCCTAGGAGAGAGTGCTCCATAAACTCCATAAATGACTCCCAAAGATGTCAAATGCCTACTCACATTCAGTCCATGATTACTCCTTCAAGGTGTAGCCTACTCCCTCAGCAACAACCGGAAACTTAATCCGAGGACTTCACGGCCTTAACAAAGATGAGCCTAAGTTCCAAGAAAAATAAAACTCAATCCCATAGAAGAAGGGAAGAGAGGAACGGGACGAGAAAAAGAGAGAAGGGAAAGGTGGGAAGTGTAACAGGTGGGTGCATTTTTTGGAATCGTATTAACTATAAACAAGATTAAGAGCACATTATCATGACATAAGCAACAACCACAACAAAATAACAGTTTGCACACCCCACTAGGGGCTGGAAGATGAGCCCATCCCCCTCCGCCTCTTTAGGATTATATTCCAAGAGAGTGTGCTTCCAAGTACAAGACCATGGGTGCCTGGGAGTCACCACCGGTCTGCACCTGATTGCTCCAAGTACATGTAATGAATACAAAACAAACAAAAGATTCAACACGTATTTCCACCCCGTGTCACATGCCCTGCACATGCTGTGCCATAAATCTCAACAGATCATGTGTATTCTCTCAAACACCTTCGCCCTGCAGAATGATCTTCAATAGTAACTTTCCGTCTCATGGCTGACGCGAACTCACAGGTCCGTCCATCCTGCTCACATGAAGTCACAAACACTTCCTTCCTGCTCATGTGAACCCACATGCATGTCTATCCTGCTCACGTAAACTCACCAGCATGACACCAACTGTCCTGGCACACCTGTATGAAGCAAAACCCTGCTTTCCAGCCAATACCCTGTATGGCCAGTCCAGCCAGCCCTCTAGATCTGTATGACCAGTCCAGTCAGCCCTGCCAACTGTAAGACCACTCAACGAACAGGCCGCATCAGACCTTTGGCACCTGTTCATCGCCAAAACACCTGTTGTCTAGAATTTTCAGCCCTGTACATGATATTTGACCAGTTTTGTGCATGGTTTTTGAGAGAGTGGTGCAGATTTGTTTTGTTTCAGGCACTTTATAGTTTGTTTTAGGCAGTTTTCAGCCTGTTTTCATTCCATTTTCGCTTCTATAACAGCCCAACAGCGTTTATGCATCTTCCCATACCTACTAAACCGATGTCCATACAGTTTGTATAGCACTCATATAGCTCTATGCAGCCTATGGAGATGGTCGACCAGCTTCCTCTTGCATGCGCCCAATCTAAAAAGTGTAAAAAACAGCCCTGGACATCTGCTTTTATCAAGCCCTGCTTTATTTGGAATGTCAAATGATTTCCATGCTTTGAAACTGGGCGCCCTTCTCATAAGTTGTCCTCATGTTTAAAACGATGTACGGTCCATGTGGGTAACTTATAAGTTTGTTCAGTTTTAAATTTATTAAGTG
Organism: Cibotium barometz; assembly: GCF_041138505.1. Lineage (NCBI taxonomy): Eukaryota > Viridiplantae > Streptophyta > Polypodiopsida > Cyatheales > Cibotiaceae > Cibotium > Cibotium barometz. The sequence goes on from NC_141055.1 coordinate 18,982,563, forward strand.
TGGACCTGCAACCATAAACTTTACTAATTAAATACTAAAAGCTATAAATCAGTTCATGACTGGATTGATGGAAACATCACTGTGGTATCCAGTTCTAAGTAATGGGCTCTATAGGTTGGACAAGGTGCCAGAGTGTCTCCAGCCCAATGGACAATCATAGGCAGAAATACCAGGCATTGTCCACGCAGTAAAACAAGTCGCACAAATAAATAAAAAAGTCAAGAATAGACATGTATGCATAGTGCATTTGGAGAATCACCCATCGGCTTTCTTGTACTTTTACAGGCACCGTCCAAAGATCTCCACTCGGCCTTGCTTGGGATCCAAAAGGTACCTTCCAAGGATCTCCACTGAGCCCTGCCCAAGATCCAAAACAACCTGTTGGCCCTGCTCGAGGTCCAAATATCCTGCAGGCCCGAGGATCAGACCCATCCCATGGGCCTTGTCCGATGCTCGAAACATCCTGCCATGCCCTTGGACTCCATATGGGCACGACCTATCAAAAATAGAGCTGCAGCTATGGAGGGTCAAAGAGGTACATGGCTATGGCATTGGAGCAAAGAGAGAGAGAGAGAGAGAGAGAGAGAAGACAAGCTAGAGACAGAGTGAAGTCCATGACTCAATGATGTGACTGTTATATGTTGAAGCAAGATTGGGCCATAGCATACTCACATAGAAAACATAAAAGCTTAAATAATGATTAAACCTAAACTAATAAAGCCACATGTGCACGAGAGAGGGCTACATCTTTGCAAACATTGTAATTTACATTATAACGATAGTCCTTTAAATAGGAGAGACCCCCCTTACAAGGTGTGGACATATGCTGCCACTACACATGTTGAGATGAGGTGCACACATCATTGCTTACATAAGTTTTAAGGAGTTGTTTCCACGTACAAAGAACCCTTACACACTTAGCGGTCGTTCACACAAAGGAACCACTTTATTTAAGGCCTAGTTCGCACACACTTATACAAACTTCTTTTACATTGAATTTCCCAACAAACCCTCCCTCAATGAAAAGGAGGTATGAGCCAAAGATAAAGCCTATACATGCCCAATTTGGAGCTCATGGAATGATGGCAACTGCTGGATGTCAAGCCACACGATCGCCAAGATGAGACCACGAATAGAGCCCTCCCAGAACTAGAACTTCGTAGAAGAGTGGCGAGGGATGGAGAGGTTGAAGTGGATGATTGACTTGCTCCATCACAAATAAGGAAAACATATAGAGTGATATTGGAATGTGTGTATAGGCATAAACATACTAGAGCGTAAGACCCAAACTACTAGAAAGCCGAGATGCCCAAGATTTCCCTAGAAGCTCCAAATGATTCCCAGGACCAGTGTACAAGATTGGTAGTGTGGACCGTGAAACAAGACGCCGAAGAGGTCGCGAGCAGAACACAAGTGTGCGGAAGAGGTATGGGCAAAAACACGCATGTGAGGAAAATCCTTCCCAGTGGGCTGAAAATGGGTGGGTGCCGGGTAAGCCCCAGGAGGGGGCCCCACACATGCCACATGTCGAGATGGGGTGCCAAGTGTCCACAGAGGTGGCACCTTTACACATCATTACTTACATAAGTCTTAAGGGGTTGTTTCCATGTACAAAAATCCTTAGAAACTTAGCACTTGTTCACACACAGAAACCGCTTTATTTAAGGCCTAGTTCACACACACTTATACAAAACTCCTTTTACATTGATTTTCCCACCAAGTACAAGACCTTTATAGGTACAAAGGTTCACCTTCTGACATCATTGCTTATGTCAAAGCACACATAAATATCTAGATATTATTCTTACCCCTCTATGAGGTGGTTCACACACAAACACAGTTACACACTGCCACACTCATATCACACACAGGTAAGATCTTGATTCCCAACAAACCCCCCCTCAAGGGACTGCCTCATACTGTGTCAAGTACGCTCGTGTTTTCTCATGCTAGTTTTCTTGGTCAAGGATAATGCCAGTTATGGAGTCCCAAGGGTAGAGACAAATCAGGGATTTTAGGTCACACACAAAAGAAAAACAACATACATAATGGACTAAAAAGCATCCATATAATAGTTGGCCTCATGTGTGGAAGGCTCTTCAACAACATTAGCAATGTTCTTCTTGGAATAGCAATCTTTTCAAGATAATTGCTTTTCCCACAGAAACCACAAGGATTTAGGTTAAAACAATCCTTTTCCAAGTGATTTCTTTTCTTGCATAGTCTACAAGGCTTTCCTTTGGCTTGTCCTTTGTATAAGCCCTTGGACTTTAAAACAAAACCTTGTTGTGTGACAGCTTCTGATAACCTTTGTTTCTTCTTTCTTTCTTCTTCCTATAAGGCAGTGATGATGTCATGTGCATGCACATGGACATGCAATTCCCTGGGCTAATCCCTGATGGGCAGCAAAATAGACACATCTTTTAGGGCATGAGCAGGGCACAAGGGGACACCAGAAAGGCATCCTGTGGATGCAAGATCAGGTCGGCAAGTGGCTTACAGGTGTTGTCAGTAGCAAGCATATTATTTATGGTATTTTTGCTGCTGGTATGGGATTGTCCCAAGGCCTATAAAAGGCTCAGGCTCTCAGCCAAGCATTTGTGTAGGCATTCAGTCCTCCAAGGGGCTGAGTCATTAGACTAGGGTTTTGTTTCCACCTTTTGAGGGGCAGCCAAGGGCTAGCCAAAAATGTACCCTTTTTGTACTTGGAGGGCCAAAGAGGTACATGGCTATGGCATTGGAGCAAAGAGAGAGAGAGAGAGAGAGAGAGAGAGAGAGAGGATAAGCTAGAGAGAGAGTGAAGTACACGCCTCAATGATGTGACTGTTATATTTCTTTAAACAAGTACAAGACCTTTATAGGTACAAAGGTTCACCTTTTGACATCATTGCTATATGTCAAAGCACACATAGATATCTAGATATTATTCTTACCCCTCTAAGAGGTGGTTCACACACAACAAACAATTACACTGTGCCACACTCATAAGGGTAAACCGTAAGACCTTGATTCCCAACACGACCCATATACTCCATACGCATGCTCAAGATTAACGCGCCACCTGGGATCAAAACATCCTGCATGTCCCAAAAAATAAGGGGTTTGTGACATCCCCCCGGCTTCTAATCTGTTGTCCGCAGCTAAAGGAGATCTAGGCCATGAACACACTCTAGTATCCACGCCTACCTGTCTCCTTGTGCTTGCAGTATCTTCACTCGCTCTCTAGCCTTGCTTCATACAAACCAAGTGACACTCACGAGCATGTGACCACACTTACACCACCCGCAAGTCCTACTCCAAGTCCATCATCTCCAATGCACAGAATATCCGTGACCTCTGGTCATAAATTCCTGATAGCATCAGCCATCTATAATCCTTTGGTTTCCAATCACAAAGCCCACATGGCCTCTCACTGTATCTATTTAGTATTCGAGATACATATCCAACTCTGCTTCCAAGCAAGTTGCATGGTAAGCTTTCTCAAAGCTTGCTTTACCAAGCGTCAACCTAGCAAGGTCATCAAAACCTGCACAGAATCCACAAGGCATACAAGGCAGTTCCATGCATATCCTCTCAAAATACATGCTTGCACATACACAAGCAACACATTGCTACATGTACCATACATGTAGCTGGTCTTGGTCAGGTGTGCATTGTCCTGCCCATGAAGCAGTGCCATTCCGTAGTAGTGTGAGTCCCTCTGGAATGATGTCAGGTGTTCTACGGACACCAAGCATCTGTAGGAGAAGCATGTAGTTGCATGTAGAAGGGGGGCAGCCCTTAGGGCTAGCCCAGAAGGGGGTATTGTATCCCTTGATCGGGCAAGGGGTAGGCCTTAGCCAACCCAAGGGGCCCGAGAGGCCCATGGCCTTTGCCCCCCAGCCAAGGAGGCTGTGGCTCAGTCGGTCAGCCCAAGGATGCGCTTGGCAGGCTGTTGGCCAGCCAGCCGACTTGCTTTAGAGGCCAGCCCAGCCAAGCGGCCAGGGTTTATAGGCTTCCCAGCAGCCATGCGGAGGCCATAGTGGCTGCCTGCAGCCAGCCAGGACAGCGCATAGGGCGGCCAGCAAAGCATGGTGTGAAAGTACCTATTAAAAAGGACTTCAGCAAGTCGTGGGATATTTTAACAGGCAGACCACTGTTAGGGCCAGCAGACCAGCAACTTTAGGAGCTATAAATAGCTTAGGTCAGAATTCAGTCATTCATCTCATTATTCACAAGGGGTTGTGTGTTCCAAGGGGCCAGAAACAGCCAAGGGGAGCTCTCAGCCAAGATGAAGAGTGGAGGTCAAGAACCAGATTAGATTTGCGTTATTTGTACATCATTCTAATGAAGCAAATACACCATTTGTGGTGGGGGCTCTACAGAGGGTATTTGGGACCCAAAATTGTGTCCGACTCCCTCTCTCTCTCTCTACCCCAATGGACGATAATACAATCTTCTTCTTCTTCTTCTTCTTCTTCTTCTTCTTCTCTCTCTCTCTCTCTCTCTCTCTCTCTCTCTCTCTCTCTCTCTCTCTCTCTCTCTCTCTCTATGTTGTGCGTTATCTTCGTTGCAAAAGATTGCTGAATTTTGAAAATTGAAGTTACCGATTCTATCCACCGAGCTTCCGCATGTCACATTGGTACCAGAGCTTCAGGCTGATTCTGAGATATTGTTGCTGCCCAGGTCCCATCCACCCTTACTAACAGCACCACACATGGATGAAACCATCACCCCTGTCTTGATCTTTTGGTGGTGTGGCAAAATGACCAGGCAACATTGTATCAGATTCAGGTTCAGCAATGCTAAACGCCGATGGTGTCCTAGATGAAGGTGCACGGTCCAAGGAGAGTAACACAAGACATGGAAGAAGTTCCCAGGAGGTTGGTTGGTGGTGTACCACAAGACCAAGGGGAATGGCAGTCCTGTGAATCGGATGCTACTTGGGGTATGGGGCATACCAGGAAAGGCTTTCACGCAACATTTCCAAGGGAGGATGATCCGAGAGTGCCAGATTCGATACTTAGGAAAAGAAGACCAAAGAAAGTGTTCAAGGACAGGGCATGAAGGGCTAGGGGACAAAGTGGAACAGACGCACAGATCTTCATCAGGTTTGGAGTAGAATTGGAGAATAGGGCAGGGTTTTTCAGTGAAGGTTGCCAGGAAGGGAAGGATGGCAGGTTTGGGAGTCCACGAGGAGACAAGGGGATGATGACAGTTATCCAGGGTCAAAAGTTGGAATCCCATCATCAAGTTTAGCAGAAAGGGATGTCATGTGCACGCACATGGACATGCAAGATCCCAGTGCTAATTCTTGAGAGGTAGCTGATAAACATTACAAAGACCAGATTTTGGAGCTTCAGCAGCTTTATGAGGCGCGGAAGGATTTATGGAGGACCGGTTCCTTGTCGGCCAGCAAATAAGGATTTGGCAGAGGTCGTCAGAGGCAAAGGGGATTTTCTAGTCCAAGGAACTGGCTGACAGCAAGTAGGCCAATTCACATATCCCTCAAAGGCCTATATAAGCACTTGCTTGGCTCATTGTTGATGATTCAGTCCCCTTCTTGGGATTGAGTCATAGACTAGGATTAGACTAGGCTTTTCAACCTTTTCAAGGGCAGCCTATGGTTTGCCAAGAATTGTACCTTTTTGTACTATCTTGAATATACTGAAAACTCAACTATCTCTCTCTTCTCTCCATCTTCTATTTGTGTTTTGCATCAAGATGTTCCTAAAGGTGTTTAGGGCTGAAAGAAGACTCCCAAAGGTTCCGCATGTGACATCTCTGGGCATTTAGTTTGTATTTGTATTCCTTGTATTGCTATTTGGACAGCCCAAAACTAATGTGTTTGCTCCCTGGCTTAGTAGCCGAGTCATCTCGTACATCTCTAGCATCTTGGGCTCAATCTTAGGTGGCAGATGTCCACCCTTTTTCTGCTTAAACCAACCTTAAACTTGCCCTTATTATGACCTGAAATTTTAAGGATCACTTCATATGTGAATTCTCAGCCACTCTCGCCAAATGTATCAATTGCTCAATCATTTGATTCGGGTACACATCCAAGCTCTGTTGGATTATGATATGAAACCCCGACTCAAATTTCCTCTTCATCTCATCATCATATATCTGCATAAATGCTGTTACCTTGAGAAGAGTATCTTGGGAGAGGCAATCCCACTCTTTGTGCACATCCTTTGCAAAGTTCAGTGGTAAGAATCAGGCATAAAACTATGTTTTAAATTCAGCCCACGTGTGGGCAGCACTTTTATCTATAATCTTGGCTAACCACCAATCGTTGGTCGTGTCTTTCAAGTGCATCCCCACATATCTAAGCATAAACTTTTCCGAAAAGTCCTCATTGCACAAGGCAATCTTAAATTGAAACTAGTGACAAAAAACGCTCTCCTTATGAGTTTACGGGACACATTTTGTGCAATGTAAACCCCAGCTCGTGAAACAAAACAAAACAAAGAAATCTCAAATTGTCGTATGAAAGCAAGTGCCTTTGTGGTATCCATTCTGCCATTGAAGTTCTCTAACTTCGCATCCTTATCCCCTCCGTGTATTTGCATCCTCATCATGACGGTGATGTCATGTTGGGAGTCATGAATCCTCCTCTCTTGATCTCGGGTCACTCTCAGAACAAGTGGTACCCTATGCATGCAAATGAACATGCTGTGATGGCTCATAGCGGGAGTGTGTAGAAGTATCCTCAATCCTACTCCTCCCCCTTTCTAATTCTGTGTACCATCACTGTTAGCCAAACAAGGTGGTTTTTTCAAGAACAACTTGCCCTCAGCATTTGCAACCACATCACCCCTGCTGATCAAATAAGCAACTGCAAGCTCTCCGGGTCCAACGCCCATCTCTGCTGCTGTGGTTTATATTTTTTAATAGATCCTTCTATTACTTAAAAGCAATTCCGCCAAGAGGTGTAATGCAACATTGTCAATGATTGTAGGAAAACAAGAAAAATAGCCTCTCGGAGGGAGGCTGCGTCAGAGGGGAGGGAGGGGGGCATGTGTGTGCCCGGGGGGGGGGGGGGGGGCGGGGGGGAGAGAGAGAGAGAGAGAGAGAGAGAGAGAGAGAGAATAGCCATTGGGTTGTGGAAGCCAAACCGATGGCCTGTAATGCCAAATGACCATGCCGTCCTTTTCAGAAGAGAAGAAGGGTCCACCAGTGCTCCAGGTGTGGAAGAAAGCAGCCCGCTCTCTCTACATGTGCACTGAGTCCCCCGCCAGGCGCTCCAGGCGTTCCCACAGTCCAGATAGCTCGAATGGTCTCCACGGCAGGGGGGGGGGGAGGCACTCATTGCAGCGTGCTCACCCGATGTGTCAGGCAGCATGGGCGCAAATGAGCTCCCAACGCTGGCATGTGCATTTCTCTGGGTCAAATGTCGCGGACAGGGGTTGTGGCCACTGTCGCCACTGAGATGCAGCGGTGCGACAGTACAAGAGTCACGCCATTTTCGTCATCCTTGTAGAAAAGTGCTGAAACCGTCCCCTCATGTGACCGTGCGGGCAGTGGCAAGGTGTGAAGTGAAGCCAAGACACAGGGTTGGTGAGAACCATACACGGTGTGAAATAGCCTTCACTACCCAGGACTTGATAAGAGTTGAATCACAACGTGAGTGAAGTTCACTGACGGCGGGTTCACTCTTATCAAACCAAACGGATTTAATAAGCTGGATCACAGCATGAGTGAAATTCACTCAGGGTGGGTTTGATGCAGATGGATTTAAGGTACACATAAAGGGTAGGCCTCCCACCAAGCCGACAATCAGGATGGGAATCCCCAAGCCATCCAATCATCGTCCAGAGGGTTGGGAGAGGGGAGGAGCCAGTCGGCGGGGGGGAGGGGGGGGGGGTGTTGTGGATGGCATATCGAATCCAGGCAGGTGGCTGGATGGGAGGCAGAAGAGAGGGTTCCAAGCGATGGGCTGGTGCTCTCAAGCCTTCTTGGTGGACGGGCAAGGGAGGGGCGCAGGGGGGGGAGGGGGGGGAGGGGGGAGTTTGTAAATGCTAGGTAGGCAGAGGTCAAAGCCCGGAAGAGGCTGGCGGCAAATCTGTCAGTGAAGGAGGTGCTGAACTCTCTCAAAGGGGCCACAGAAAAGAACCGTCACACATCTGGAGTTCAGGGGCCACCCGAGATGGGAGCCAAGTAGAGATGCAGGAACTTTCTGTCCCGGCTCACGCAAACGCACACGCCTGTTCGTCCTACTCACACGAACTCACAGGTCCTGCTCCTGTGAACTCACAGGCATGTCTGTTCTGCTCACGTGAACTCACTGGCAGGACACCAATATCACTCTGCTATGAGGCAGAACCCTGTTGTCCAGTAAATACCCTATAAGGCCAGTCCAACCAGTCCAGTCAGCCCTATCAACTGTGTACGGACAAGTCCAAATCAGCCCTCAGCACTTGTTCCTTGCCCAAAACACTTGCTGTCTGGAATTTCCAGACCTGTATGATAAGTGGACCAGCCATGTGTGCAGACTTGTTCTGTTTTAAGTACTTTTTAGCATGTTTTAGGCCATTTTCAGCCTGTTACGCTCTATGTTTCATTTTTAATCCCCACCACAGCCCTTTCATTGTAATCAAAGTGCACAGCTTCATCTCAACCACCTCGAATTCAAGGTCAACAGAGAGAAGATGAATATAATACCTGGTGACAACATATCTCGAATATTTTTGTCCTGCAAGTACATATTCTATAAACATGGTGAAGAAGACTGTTGTCCTCCTCAGTGTCGTATACATTGGCACATTGACTCCTCTAATCGATGCCATACCAACAATCTGAAACAATTCCAATGTAGAGCCTTTAGTTACACCTCCCGGAAAAGTCCAGTAACAAAAAAAGTCATGACTCCTGGGTAGAAATCACACCATATAGAATAAGTATGCAAATGAAAGAGGAGATGTTTTCAGAATCGTTCGGTATGGTACAAGTCCTTTCAAAGAAACATCTGTCTTTGGATCGTTTCCAAAATTGATCAAATTCCAAGATCTCAATGCAAACAGCAATACATTTGAGCAGATCATCTGAACAAATCAGTGTATGATCAGACCCATAATTAATTGCAAATACCACATCTGAAAATATTGCTTTAGTAAGGATAGGACTAGTACACAAGCTCCATCTTGTATCACTTAGGCAAATCCACTATGATGTTAATCTAGATATTCATCGGTTTCTAGAAGATACATATGAGCAAATGTAGAAGTTAAGTTGCTAGACCATAAACGACACCACCTGAAGCAAGGTAATAACGTTTGCACATGGAAAGCCGTAGGACGAGAGTGCTGCCTTGTTGAACATCACCAACATTACTGTGATCCAAAGTCAAAAGTCAATTCTAGTTGAGACACGCTCCAAGAAAACTGTTTCTAAGCATTCATCAATCCGTGCAAAAATAAACCTCCCTAAGCCTCTATCACAACACTCCGAGATGTAAAACCAAGTTTAAACTTGGACTTAGCATCTGAAAAAAAATAACAAAACCTCATGTAACATGTATCTATATATGTATATACATACAGTTATGTGTGAGTCTTAATGTGTATACACATGTGGACGTGCATTTATGTCTGTGTTGATAGGCATGGATGCATGTAACGCATGTGTGCAAGTATGCTGTTTGTATATGAATGTACACCTACATGACTATCAATGTATATCTAACCATGTAGGCAACCATCTCTATAACACAAGCATATACATGTAGATATACATGGCTATATAAGTATGTGCTTGAGTAAGCAAGAGCATGCAAGCGCATGTAGTGAACTACAAATTCAATGTGCATGTAGTCTGTCTCTTTCAATGAGGTTGCAGCCTTGGCAAAAGAGCACATTTCCAGATGGGGTTGATTTTTGACCAGTTGCCCTGCCCATCAAAATCACAGGACACCTCGAGAAAAGACAGAATTTAGTGTCATTTTTGTCAGGGAAATCACAATTGATGCAAGTTAAAAAATGTTTGGAACATTCAAAACAGGCCACAAAAATCAATGCTGTGCAGTCCAGAACCCACTATAGATCAAGGCTTTTTTGGCACTTGCTAGTTTACGGGTCTTTTAATATATCATTTCTTTTGTTGCAGTAGCATGTAGGGATGCTTTAGGCATCTTCTATAACAGATTGTATATACCTACACCTTTTTGGTTTGCCCCTCTGCATAAGTTAATCTCTCTCTCTCTCAGTTTGATGGTTCCATTGTCTTTTCAGGGAGCGATTTGGCCCAGTCTCAAGTAATTGATTTCCCAGACCAGCAATGCCTAGGACTCTACCTGATGGAGCTGCGCCACCACAGAGATCAGCTATGCAAAGAGGCATGGATGCAGACCCCAGATGCCTCAGCCCCCCATCACGAAGTTTCTTTAATCCTACCTAGGATGGAGGCCCCCCAGTGACAATCACGAGAGAACTGTGACCTGGATGCGCCTACTCGATGGACCAGGCAGCACACACTGACAGTCCATGTGCAATGGCATGACCTGCCGCCTCCCAGATGTCTCTCTAGACAAGGTGATCCAGATGAAAAGACCTAGACCCCTAAGACCCACTAGTCCAAGGAGATGCTCCACCCAACAATTTCAGATCTGAGAGATCCTCCAAAGACACAGAAGTACCACAGAAGTGCCCCTCCACATCCAGTGGACCTGGAGAGCCTCTATACAGTCGTAGATGTCAAGGACCCACTTTGATCCCTCACATTGTATCATTGGAGCATTGTACCAGTAGCACTCACATGGCTGTATTTTCTTTCAGCTCTATATGTTTTTTCCATGATTCAATCATTATAACACTTCCAGTCTCATAGACCCTTTGGTCTTTTGTAGACGTTACCAGAACTTTCTTTCCTTCTTTTTCAAGCTCGTGGAAGAGCTACAGAAAGTACTATACAAGATCAGCTTCTAACAGTGATGACATATGGGTTAATCCACACGCCAGGTTACCTAAAAATTCAAACATCCAAAGCACTAAGGATCTCCATGGGCCAGCTCTGGGTGTCATCATATAGACTCCACATTAAGGCAGAGACAGGTGTCATCCACACATGAGAACCCAAAGTTCTGCAATGCATGTGATATGCATAAGTATGATGCCCAGCATACTATGCAATTAGAGGCCACTTTCACTGCCTGTTCACAGAGAGATTTGTTCCTCTTCGGTGTGTCATAAGAGTATAAGGATCATCGGTGTGTGACACTCTTTCTACATGAGAGACGAGATAAGGAGACTGACTCATGAGAGGACAGAGGAGGCGAGAAGAACAGAGCCAATGTCAGGCACTTCTCCCATTTTCTTCCAGAACAGGTAGATAGCATCAAGCTCAAGATCCAGATGAGGAGGAGGAGGCGGCTCAAGAACACCGGTTGCACATAGAGAGATTTCAGCCACCCAGAGTTTCCATCCTAACCTCTAGATGCCTAGCTGCATGCTGGGAACCCTTGAATGACAGCACATAGAACAGATCAAAGACCAAAAGCTCAACAAAAGAGATCACACCAATGCCACACCCAAACACACACACCTCCTCTGGGGCAAAGGACCATCTTTGATCATATTGCAATCTATGTGTTTGGATGCCCCTCATGTATGTCACTAAACAAGGTATTGAGACAGCTTTGTGACCCTGTTTGGCTTTGACATACCATGCTTTATTGTCCATCACTGTCTTCTTCACACACGTGACGATATCCATCTACTTTTGTTTAGATTATACTTTGTTTGGGTTATAGGGGAGGCTCACACAATGTATCATCATTTATCTCTTGGGTCATTTGAGTCCCCCCAAAGACATTAGTAACTCTCTCTCTCTCTCTCTCATCCCGCCTATAGCGACATAGACCCTCAAGATCTAGGACATTCTGCAGCACCACCGACCAGCTGGACATTGCTTCCATGTATACAGTCATAGGAGGGGATGACACATGACGAGTCTGGACACTAGGCAGTGGATGTAGAGAGTTTATATGAGACCACAAATGCTAAGAATACAAAATGATCACCCCTTTCCCAGAATAAGAGCTTGTACATGAGATGTTCCTTCCCTCTTCTTACCTGGACAGTTGCCTCCCACCACATGCTTCAGCCATTACAGGGCTACTTTATAAGATTGTCATTCACAAAGCTGTTCTTTGATTCTTTAGCTAGATCGGTTATCTTTTCCCATGATACAGTTACTTCACGGATGTATCATGTATTATAACACTTTTCATCTCATATACCCTTGGCCTTTTGCAGACATTAATACAACTCTCTCTCTCTCTCTCTCTCTCTCTCTATGCCTTCAAGGCATTCCGTGGACGTTAATATGACTCTTTCTTTCTCTCTCTCTCTCAAGTGACCCGAGATGACCAGCTCCACAAAATGGAATGGCCTGCAAGGCAGGCTGAAGAAGGTCATCGCCAAAATGGAAATCCATATCAATGCAAGCACAGAGGAAAATAACAGCTCCATGGGATCCTATGCATGGGATAGATCATGGCTTCGTCATCCTCCAAGACGTTTCTGATGTTTTATGAAGACTCGCATGACAGGGAAGTAGCTGAGTTGAAGGAGGCCATGACCAACAACTTGCCAAACTGAAAGAGCAACATGAACAGGACATGGCAGCACTAAAGGTTGAAATGGCAAAACGGGCTCGGGAACCACAGCAGGCAGCCCACATTTTGATCGTAAATCAGATCAAGGAAGCCACTGCCAAGTTCCAAGAAGATATCCAGACCACCACAACGGGCTTACGCAGACACTGAGAGTACCTCCCAATGGGGCGAGGTGGTCAAGAAACACAAGACCCCAGTGAAACACAGAGGCAATCATTACCGCTACACTCAAGTAAGACATATGTTGGGGTAAAGGCATTATGCCCACCCTTATAGTGTGTACAAGCCCATAAGTTATAGTACATAGTACACTTAGTACTTTTAATGTACTAAGTGCACTATGTGTACTAGTGCAATATACATGTGTGATAGGGGAGTCACACACTCATTCCAATGAGTTGACTTATCCCCACAACTCACTCTCTCTCTCTCTCTCTCTTCTTCTCTCTGTGTGTTTGTCTCTCACATGAAACCCTAAATCTCCCATCAACTGGTATCAGAGCCCTGGTTTTTAGGGTTTTGTTCTCAAGTGTGTAGAGCTGGAAATCAACTGGTTGTAGGCAACGTGAGCAGTGGCAGCAAGGTGTTGGGCGCTGCAAGACAGTGGAAGTCGCCTGTGTGCGTTGGTGGCCACAAGGCGCAAAGCAGCGTGAGCAGTTGCAGCAAGGCGTCAGACTCCTGGCCACAAGGTGTAGCAACGCACACCACAGGGCAGCAGCGCTCGCAGCAGGTGAGGCGCCCAGAGCTAAAACGCCGCCAGCAGCTGGCAGGTGATTTTCTCGAAGCGTAAACGTAGGCTACTACGAGCGGCAGTTCTCCACAGCTGAGCTCGTGCGCTTGCAGCAACGCGTTGGGCGGATAAGCGCATGCAGGCAGGCGGGCGTCCATCCAAACACACCTACGAGCGAGCCCCTATATCCGCCAACTTCGGTGAGAGCCGTCGCGTGTAGCGCTGGCCCTGGGCAAGTTACGCTTCGCTCCTCGTCACTTTCTCCAAGGCGTAACAGCAGCGCTCACAACAAATCAGGCGTCCAAAGCGAAAACGCCTCAACTAGCCTCCATTTTTTTTGGTCTATTGTTGACACCAGCTCCCCTTTATTGCTGCAGAGCTCCTCAGCTATTGCCCACCTGCACAGCAACAAATACGAAGCCCTCCCCCTTTTCTTGCATCAGAAATCAAAAATTTACGAGGTATTTGCTTCAATTGTTTTTGGGATTTGCAATTGAGCAGGTACAGGTGCCAAATTGCTCAATTTTTGAGCAAAATTGGCAAAATTGGGTGACACTGGTCACAATCAGGATCAATTTGCAGGAAATTGGATGTCAAAATTTGGGGCTTTTGATGTAATTGTGCCATTGGGCATTCATACATGTATGATGTGAGCAATCTCACATTCAGGCCAAAATTGCAGGAAATTGCAGTGCAAATCAAGGGGCTTTTGTGCCGATTGGGTTGATTTGCATGCAGGCACTCGCATTTGATGCTTTGGGCAATGTGTTGATGCCTATCAAGCACTCAATGTGCCTGTAAATCAAGGGGCTTTTATGTATTGGATGTATATGTGGCCAGGGGGAAGCATTGTGAAGACTCTGAATGCCTTCATGTGCGCTAATGTACCATGTATGATCAGAAATTGATCTTAAATCAAGGGGCTTTTCAAGATTTTATGCTTGTTGAGCTTGGCAAAGCAGTAGGCAAGACTTTTATGCCTTGAATCCTCAGAAATCAGCTTGTAGTCAAGGGGCTTTTGCCCAATTTCTGTTCGGGACTGTTGTATGCAGTGGTCGTGACTGTAAAAGTCTGATTTTCACTCATTTGGACAGCCAAGAGAGCATTTATTGCTACTGTACCTGCTGGTATAGATTTGGTACAGCTTTGTACAAGTTTTGGCATGGCTGCACATTGATTTGAGTGACCAAAAGGTTCATTTTCAGCTGCTGTACTTGCTGGTATAGGTTTGGTACATCATTGGTGAGCACTTAGTACTGCTGTACAGTACAGTACTTTGGAAGGGCAACAGAGCACATTTAAGGGGCTGTCCTAAATCTGCAGCAACCAGATTTTGGTGATTTCATCACATACAGTGGGAGTAGAGTTGCATTTGTGCTTCCACAGCGGGAGATAAAGCTTGGGAGAACAACTGTGAGCACTTTGTGTGCTTTTGGTGCAGTGTTTGCACATTTTGCAGGGAGTCAGGCATTGACAGGTTGCATATTGCTATGGCAACCACAGGTGAGAGCTCTTCATTGCTTCACATCAAGAAGCTTGAAGGCTCACATAACTATGATATTTGGCAAACCCAGTGCTATAATGTGTTGCTCCAGAAGAAGCAGCACAAGCCCATCAAAGAAAGGGGTGTAAAGCCCGCTTCTCTTACTGCTGAAGAGTGGGAAGATATGGATGAGCTGGCAAGATCTACTATCATGTTGTCTGTGTTAGACACTTTACTTTTCAGCATTCGTGAAGAGAAGATAGCTTGGGGAATGTGGCAAAGATTGCAAGACTTGTATGCCCAGCAAAGTGCCTCAAGCAAAGTGTATTGGTTGAAGAAACTCATAGGTCTTCAAAAGAAGGAAGGGGCGTCTATGGCAGCCCATCTAAATGAGTTTAATGGTATTGTCAGCCAAGTTATAAATCAAAAGTTGGCAATGGACGATGAGTTCAAAGCCACCTTCTCTTATGCACTTTGCCAGAGAGTTGGGACACATTCAGGACAGCCACTAACAATTCGAATGCTATGCTGTCATATGCAGATGTTGAGGGTGCTCTCCTTCAAGAGGAGATGAACAGGAAAAACAACTCTGTTGGAAAGTCCAATGCAATGAATGCACGTGGGAGATCCCAGCAAAGGGGTAAAAGCCAAGAACGGGGAAGGAGCGAGTCCCGCTCCAAAAAGGACTTGGAATGCCATTATTGTGGCAAGAAGGGACACATCAAAAAGCAATGCTACAAATGGAAGAATGATCAAAAGGAAAAGGGAAAAGGCAAAGACAAAGACAAAGATGAAGCCAAAGATGCAAAGCCAAAGGGCAAAAGTGGAGTCAAGATTGAAGAAGTCAATGTGTCACATGCAGGTGACAGTGAGGATGAAGTCCTATTCACATCTTCACTTGATGCCCATTCACTTCTTGCAGGAGATGGTCATGGTATGCACTCATGGATCATTGATTCAGGTGCCTCCTTTCATGTCACAGGTTGCAGAGACTTGTTTGTCAGGTATATTGCTGGCAATGAAGGAGTAGTTTATTTGGGTGACAACCATGCATGCAAGATTCTTGGCAGAGGTGATGTGAGACTTGTGTTTTCAGATGGCTCACAGCTTATGCTCCATGATGTCAGGCATGTGCCTGAGATCAAGAAGAACCTGCTTTCTACTGGACAGCTTGATGATGCTGATTATGTTACCACATTTGGTCGTGGAAAGTGGAAGATTAGTAAGGGCTCATTGGTTGTTGCCAGAGGCTCTAAGGTGGACACTCTTTACTTCATGCATGCAGGTGTTTGTCACCATGCTAATGTAAATGCAACCGAGCTGCCGGAAATCTCTATGTGGCATAGCCGGTTGGGACACATGAGTGTCAAAGGAATGGAGCAATTGTCTCGTTTTGGTTACTTGCCTTCTCTAAAGTTTTCAAGTTTTTAGTTTTGTGAGCATTGTATATATGGCAGGCAACTCCAGTGCCCCCACAAGAAAGCTCTTGGACAGAAAGATGCTCAGTTAGAGCTTGTGCATACAGATGTATGTGAGATGCCTCAGCTTTCTTTGGGAGGGGCAAAATATTTTGTGTCTTTTATTGATGATACCACACGCAAGGTGTGGGTTTATCCTCTTCGTTTGAAGAGTGATACATTCTCAGTGTTTGAGAAGTTTGTTGCTCTTGTTGAGAATCAAACTGGCAAAACACTGAAGGCTTTGCGTTCCGACAATGGTGGAGAGTACATGTCCAAACAGTTTCAGGACTTCTGAGATGCTAAAGGCATCAAGAGGGAGCTCTCTACTCCTTATGATCCTCCACAAAACGGGACAGCAGAGAGGATGAACAGGACCATTCAGGAGAAGGCCCGTTCTATGTTGTCACATGCTGCATTACCTCATGGTTTTTGGGCTGAAGCTGTTATGATAGCCGTTCATCTTATAAACCGGTCACCTAACACGAGGCTTGGTGGGAAAGTGCCAGAAGAAGTATGGACAGGGAAGCCTCCGTCATACAAGCACTTGAGAGTGTTTGGTTGCGTTGCGTACGTGCACATACGCAGGGAAATGTGCACCAAACTTGATCCTAAGTCTCACAAATGCATATTCCTAGGATATGGTGACAGAGGTGAAATGGGGTATAGACTTTGGGATCCAGTGAATAGAAAGATTATACGTAGCAATGATGTCATTTTTGATGAAACATGCATGTATAAGGTGCCTGCAAGGCAACAGGAGCCTGGCAGAGTCATCTTTGATGATGATGGACATCATGGACAACAACCAAGGGCTGTAAATCAGCCATTACAGCAGCAAAACCAGCCCTTAAATGGTGCTGAAAATGGTCCAAATGGACAGCCAGAGATGGCAGAAGATATCCCTATAGATATCCCACAGTTAGAGGAGATACCGGGCATGATATTTCAACCTTATGGCATGGAACAGGAGCCACCTATAGGTTATATGCAGGCTGGACAGCAACCTGCAAATGATGGTCATTGGGTACGGAGGTCCACAACACCCTCCAGAGCCCCTGACAGGTTTGTTCCAGGGGTTGACTACTTGATGCTCACTGACTGTGATGAGCCCTCATGTTATAAGGAGGCTTTACAGAGGGCAGACAAGGCTCTTTGGGAGCGTGCCATGAAGTCAGAGATGGATTCTCTGCACAAAAATGGAACATGGAAGTTGGTGCATTTGCCTACAGGCAAGAAGGTTTTGCCAAGCAAGTGGGTTTACAGGCTCAAAGTTGCACCTGATGCAAAGCCAAGATACAAAGCCAGGTTAGTGGCTAAGGGCTTCACGCAGGAATATGGTGTGGACTTTGATGAGATCTTCTCTCCAGTGGTCAAAATGACCACACTTAGAGCTGTATTAGCTTTGGTTGCTCATGATGATCTGGACTTGATTCAGATGGATGTGAAGACTGCTTTTCTTCACGGTGATCTCCATGAGAAGATATATATGCAACAGCCAGAGGGTTATGCAGTGAATGGAAAGGAGAAGCTTGTATGCAAGCTGAAAAAGAGTCTTTATGGGCTCAAACAGGCACCAAGGGAATGGTATCATAAATTTGATACATTCATGAAATCACAGGATTTCAGGAGAAGTGACATAGATCACTACTTATACACCAAGAAAGCTTTGGATGGCAGTCTATTGATCCTCATCTTGTACGTTGATGATATGTTGATTGCCGGGAAATCTCGTAAAGAGATGGATGCCTTGAAGAAGAGACTGCATCAGACCTTTGATATGAAGAATTTGGGTGATGCAAATCACATTTTGGGTATGCGGATACTTCGGGACAGAAATCAGCATGTGTTGTATTTGTCTCAGAAGGAATACATTGGCAAAGTTTTGCAGAGGTTCAATATGGATGGGGGGAAGAAGACTAGTACTCCTTTGCCTCCATATGTGAAACTCAGTGCTATGGACAGCCCACAGTCGGATAGTGACAGGGCTGATATGGCCAAGATTCCGCATGCTTCAGCTTGTGGGCAGTCTCATTTATGCCATGGTTGCTACTAGGCCAGACATTGCATTTGCAGTGGGAGTGGTTTCTAGATACATGGCCAACCTTGGCAAGAAGCATTGGGAAGCAGTGAAAGGTGTCATGAGATACCTGAAGGGCACACAGGATATGTGCATATGCTTTGGCAAACAGGATGCATTAGTGCATGGTTACACGGATTCGGATTATGCAGGTCATCCAGATAACCGGAAGTCTACTACCGGTTATGTCTTTACATTCACAGGAGGTGCTGTGTCATGGATATCCAGGATGCAGAAGTGCACTGCCTTATCTACTACAGAGGCCGAGTATATTGCAGCCACAGAGGCTTGCAAGGAGGCATTATGGCTATCTCGGTTAGTGGTGGATTTGGGTTATACAGGGGATATTCCATTGTTGCATTGTGACAGTCAAAGTGCCATCCAGTTGGCAAAGAACCCTGTCTTTCATGCAAAGACGAAGCATGTAGATGTGAAGTATCACTTCATCAGAGAGGTGATAGAGAACAAGCAAATTCAGCTTGTTAAGATTCATACGGATGACAACCCGGCTGATCTGTTGACAAAGAGTTTGCCTCCAGAGCGATTTGCTCATTTTGCAGACACTTGATGGACATTGGATGAGGCCAGTTTCAGCCTTGTATGGCCTTGTATATTATCATGTACATGCTGATTTTTTCTTTTCCTTCATTTAAGGGCACTTTGCCTTTAAGTGGGAGGTTGTTGGAGTAAAGGCATTATGCCCACCCTTATAGTGTGTACAAGCCCATAAGTTATAGTACATAGTACACTTAGTACTTTTAATGTACTAAGTGCACTATGTGTACTAGTGCAATATACATATGTGATAGGGGAGTCACACACTCATTCCAATGAGTTGACTTATCCCCACAACTCACTCTCTCTCTCTCTCTTCTTCTCTCTGTGTGTTTGTCTCTCACATGAAACCCTAAATCTCCGATCAACATAGAAGGTGTGACCGCTCCCTCCAAGAGGCCTACAGATCGGAAGACAATATACACATATTTAGAACACTTAATTTAAGTGTTATTAAACAATGGAAACAACATCAGCAACACAAATATTGGAGCCCCCCCCCTCAATACTTTTTGTATTTCTTGGAGTATTTATATTTGTACAAGTGTCACGGGCCTGACAGGCCAGATTTCTCCACAAGGGAGTGAAAACAACCAAAAAGAACTGGTTTCAAGTCGATGAAGAGGTGTTGGGCAGAGTAGCCCCAAATCACAGGCTCATTCCCACCTTCACTGAGAGGACACCTGCCTTTCACTGGTCTTCCGGGACTGTGCACCAACAAGCACGCCCATACTGACGCATGCCAAGGAGTACACCACGGAGGAAACGTGGCCTGGTTCTTCCCAATGAGCTTTGCTCCCAAATTCCCTGGTGAGTCTAACCTTCATTGGCTCTCTCAGAAGCTCTGAGAGCGCGGTTAACAACACCATACAAGGAAATATACTAACCACACCAGGAAGAATTTCTTGAATATGGTCAGCATATACATGCCATGCTCCTGCACCACACAACTTAAAGCATTTTTTGAATTTAAATTAGCAAATTTCAGATTTATACAAATGAGAAAAAGAATATAAGAGCACCTGGTACGGAGAGTTCAATCCAAATACAACCGGTACAATTTGTAGCAGGTATAATCGAGCACATTAGGTACTTCACACATGTGCAGGTACAACCAACCAAGTACTATGCAAGTACCTGTACTTACAACAACAGGTGCAACAAGTACACAAGGGCAGCCAGCAGGTACACCAGGTACACCAGGGGCAGCCAGCAGGTACAATAGGCATACCAGGGGCTGGTATAGGCAGGTACAAGTACTGCATGGCTGGTACAGGTGGGTACAACAGGTACTTAGGTACTACAGGTTCAGCAGGGGTACAGCAGGTACTGCAGGACTGGTACAAGCGTGTACAACAGGTACTGCAGGGCTGGTACAAGCGTGTACTGCAGGTTCAGCAGCCAACAGGCGGGTACAGCAAGTACTGCAAGGCTGGTATTGCAGGTTCAGCATCCAACAGGTGGGTACCACGGCAAAATTCAGGTGTGGGCAGCCTTAGGCGGATACAGGCGATGGGGAGTAGGCTGCAGGCAATGGAGAGAAAGAAACCACCAATCCAACACGTGGGGAATTTTCAATAAATGTTCCATGCAAAAGCCTTATCAAAGGTTATAAAACCTTAGATTCAATTTAATACTATGGACACCATCAAAAGGAAATGTCCAGCTCTTCTTTTAAATGTGTGTGAACACATTAGCTTATAAACATTAAAGTTAACCATAGCTTATGGATTTTACATTTTAAAAGGAGCAAAATGACAATACTTACCACCTGTTCACACGCCACACCACCAAGTCAACAAACAGCATTCCACGGTACACTGGGGGCGTCCCCGTCCAGTGTACGGGCACGGCATAACATGCAGACACACGCAAACAAGTCATGCAAAAACAAATTTATGAATGCAGGCATAAATGCATGTGCACAAATAGTGGACGAAATCTCCCTTTCATGAAACTTGTACAAGAGATTCCTGTCGGGCACAAAACTGGCGCGACAAATATAAATAAATATGTCCTGGTCTTCCTATGGAGTGACAGTCCCATAGGTAAGACACCATCCTGGCTATACACGGGTGGCACCAACAGGCTCCCGTCCATATAGCACGAAGCAAATCACACACGGGTGACACGAAACTGGTTCCCGTCCATGTGACGCAACACTAGTCGCACACGGGTGGCACTAATCTGGCTCCCGTCCATGTGACACCATAAAACTGGCCCTTTCACATGGGACACTGGCCTGGCCCCATGTGAACATGGCACAAAATTGGCCGCTCTATGGAGTGACAGTCCCATAGAAGTGGCTCCAGAAATGGAGATGGACCAAATGGTGATAGAAGGGCACTTAATGTGCGCATCACAAGGCTTCCAACAAGGAACTCTCCTAGGGAGGATGAAGTAACACTATGCCAGCAGATGGGTGTGGAAGGGGCACCCTTCATTGATGCATGACAAGCCGGTAAAGATATCAGCACAAAAAGCGCCCCCACACCCTCCCCCGCCCCCCCCCTACGGGACACGAGAATCTACATTGGTGATAACCTTACACCACTACAGGTGAACGAAGAAAAGCCAGGATGACCATTACTTCCTACCCCATTTAACTCAAGTTCAATAGGAATGTGACAGGCCCTTTGTACAAGAATCAGTTTTATGTTGTGTGAGTACAGAGAGTGCTAGCAACTAGGCAGAACAAGTACCATAGTCTGCCATCCTTACGGTTGATATCTTTTTCCTAGGCTCCCATCATCTTAGATGAGAAACCAGAGGTTGGCACAAGGGATTAGAGCTGAATAAGACCTCCCAGGCATCCCCCTTTGTGGTGCAAGAAACTGAGCAGCATATCTGGAATGCCCTGCCTGTGATTCCATTCGCATATGCTTCACTCGCATCTTTGAAAGACTGTTGCCATTCTCACTTTCATCGATTGTCAAGCAGCACTGCATGGACCCTTTTCCACACGCAGTGCAAGGCATTACCAAACAGTCATCTAGTCATTTTTCAGTCTTTCGAAACATTTGAGAAACTTCGTACTTTTGATTGGGCCTCATAGGCTGTATTTGGCCTCTGAAAATGTTAACATAACTTATTTCTTACACACGTATAGGTGCATGGAGGTATATGCACCAAACAAAATGAAGTTATGAAAACATAGCTCAACATGAACAAAAAACAGTTGTCATGTCTCAAAAAAAACATATGATTCAAAGGCATATTACAAGAATGCACCTGCACAACCCATATATGCCAAAGCAGCACTTATCCCTCTTCTACTCATTGTCGATTTTCGGTGCATATCATCCTTTGTAAACCCATTCCCAAGTGAGATGGGAAGTGTCCCATTTGCCTTATCCATATATTACAAGGTGTAAGTCGTACTAAACAATGTAGCCGTCTTGAAGCTCACAAGAACCCTTACTGTAGCATCAATCTGATACCTAAATCAAAGAGCCACAAAGAAATTTTGGAACAGAGAACATAGTTTATCCACTTGTAAAAATCTTTTGTTTAGAAAGTGATTCTATAAGTTCAGATGCACTTTCGTTTTCTTGCCTTTCTTTAAAATAAAGCACATTAGTCATTTTTCACTAGCTAAGATTCAAAATTACAAGAACACAGAGACCAAAACAGCAAATTAGATCAGTTTGTACCAATTCAAAGCTGAGACTATTTTAGAATCGACAAACAAGAGAGTGCAACCTTTGACTTCATGAGACTACCTAGAAAAGTCAAATCATCACTTCCCCCAGAATAGGTGCTAATGGGGAACTTGAATGATCAGGTAAGTGTTGGCCAATTGTGAGCCCTCTTTGATAAAGGGATATAGATTGGACTGACGCTGTCATGTGCAAGACATGACAGCATAACAAGACCATAGCACTAGAATGTGCTATGAATATGCCAAGACCATCATACATGCTTGTGTTGTCATTGTCTTTGCTATTTGATGTAGAATTATAGTGGAAACTCTTGTTAAAGCCAAAATGGGTAAACATTCCTCCCTTCCTGTTGTTGTCGATCGCGTTCTCATGATCAAGTAGAAGATTGTGTTATGGGGGGAGAATTGAGAAGTTATTTTGTTTATTCTTATGATATTGCATGAATATTCAATGATATCCCTGGCAAGGGGTCACACATATAAGCAGTTGGCTATTGAGCGAGCTGGACAATCATCCCATGTGTATTGATCAAAATAGCACCAAAGTCCTATACAAGTAAGGGGTGGGCTCACAACTCACTGTGTTGAGCCCACCTTGTGTGGGTCTGGATCTAGATTAGCCCTGAGGTGGGGCTAGGACTGCCGAGCTTTGTAGGCTGGTCACCCTCACCAAAGGAAAAAAGGTCAACTAGTGACGGTGAGGTTAGGTTAGCGGTTTGCACGAGAAGGGTAGGTGCACAGCAATGACAGCTTCTAGCCACACAAAGGCACTAGTGACCTTAACAAGTCAGGAGTGGGAGTCTACAGAACATGCAAGACAAAAACAGAGAATCTTTGGGAAGTGTGTGTCCATGCGGAAGCTCTGGGAGTCTTCTTTCAGCCCTAAACACCATCTTGGAACAACCTGATGCAAAACGCAAGTAAGAGAGATGCAGAGAAGAAAGAAAGAAAGCTCAGTTTCAGTATATTCTATAGTACAAAAAGGGTACATTCTTGGCTAGCCCTTGGCTTCCCCTCAAAAGGTGGAAACACCTAATCTAAATCCTAGCTATAACTCAGCCCAAGGAAGCCTGAATGCTCTACAAGAACTCAACACAAAGCTATTTATAGGCCTTGGAAAACCCATCTGGACTGGCCAACCTGCTGTCAGCCAGGTACCTGGACAAACCCCTTTCGTTTGCTGCAGCCGACTCACATACATCTCCGTAAATGCTGGCCAATAGCCCCTTTGGTTCCTCCAATGTCTTCCCTGCCCACACTTGCTCCTGAATCTGGTCCAAAACTGGTTCTTTATCTTTTGTCCTTCAAGGATCAGCCCTGGGAATGAGCATGCACATGTATTGCACATGATATCCCCCTCTGCTAAACTTGATGACGGGATTCCAACTTCTATTCTTGGATGACTGTCATCGTCCCTTTGTCTCTTCCTAGAGTCCAAAACCTATCATCCTTCCCTTCCTAGCAACCTTTTCACTCAAAACCCTGCCCAGTCTCCAAATCCACTCCAAATCTGAGAAAGATCTATGCATGTGTTCCATCATGTCCCCTATCCCTTCATGCCCTGTCCCTGAACACTTTCTGTGGTCATCTATTCCTAAGTATTGAGTCTGGCACTCTCACTTCACCCCTTGGAGGATCATCCTCCCTTGGAACCGTTGCCTAAAAGCCTTTCCTGGTGTGCCCCAAGTGGCACCCGACTCACAGGACTGCCAGTCCCCTTGGGCTTTGTGGAACACCACCAACCAACCTCTTGGGAAATTCTTCCATGTCTTGTGTTGCTTTCCTTGGATTGTGCACCTTCATCTGAGAACTGAATCAGTGTTTAGCTTTCCTAAGCCTGGTGCTCTGATACCAATGTCACATGCCGACGCTCTAGGAGTCTTCTTTCAGCCCTAAACACCATCCTAGAACAACCTAAAGCAAAACGCAAGCAAGAGAGATGGAGAGAAGAGAGAGAGATAGCTCAATTTCAGTATATTCTATGGTACAAAAAGGGTACATTCTTGGCTAGCCCTTGGCTGCCCCACAAAAGGTGGAACACCTAATCTAAACCCTAGTCTATGACTCAGCGCATGGAAGATGCTCTACAAGAACTCAGCACAAATTTAAAGGCCTTGGAAAACCCATCTGGAGTGGCCGACCTGCTGTCGGCCAGGTCCCTGGACAAACCCCTTTCATTTGCTGCAGCCGACTCAGATAAGTCTCCATAAATGCTGGCCGGCAGCCCCTTGGGTTCCTCCAATGTCTTCCCTGCCCACACCTAGCTGCTGCAGCTCCTGAATCTGGTCCAAAACAGGTTCTTTATCTGTTGCCCTTCCAAGGATAAACCCTGGGAATGAGCATGCACGTCTTGCACATGACAGTGCAAGTTGTTCAAGAGAGGTCCAAAGGAAGAACAAGGAACCAAATTCAGCTACAGAAAATAACCAAATGTGGCACATGGGAATCGTCCAGAATAGCCATGTGGAAGGGGCCTAAACATGCCCCACGGGCTACATTGGAGGCTTAAATGCAGCTCAAAGTCCATGGGAAGTGACCTCTTAAGACCCTCAAAAAGGGTCAACCTGGGCGCCCATGCACACACCACATTGCACAATGTGGACCTAAGAGCCTATAAAAGGGCTCCCCCACTCCTCATAATCGTAAGATCTACTCATTGAGCAATCGGCAGCCTGTGGTAACATCAACGCATGCTCTGGGAGACAGAATTCAGTGAGACAGAGATTCTGCTTTGTAACTTAACAGATGAAGTAGACTGACCAGACAGTCATTGACAGACCGTGACAAAACTATTGACACAAATCTGGCAGATGGATCAGACAGGAAATCTAACCGACAAATCTAAACAGAACAGGACTGAAGTTGACCAAGAGTGGGCGAAAAGCGATGGAAATCTTCAGTGGGGGTTCCAGTTTCCCGGTTTGATAAGCACTTTGATAGCACAGTAAGGTAAAGAACATTCAGCCCCTTTTTACTTCCGTTCTCACATAAATAAGCAAATACTCCCTCAGGAGGGGGACCAATAGGCCATTAGGACCCCGCCAAGGTGTATGTGTGTATGGATATGTGAGTGAATGCCTTTTACTTTCCATTGTTAAGCAAAATCATTAAGTTAATTAAGTAAATAATCTAAACAAGACAAACTGACATAGTCGGTCTCTGACTAGTAGATTATATGTTTTTATCATGATAAAATAAAAATGTGGGGAAACTGTGATTTGCTGAACTGAAAATCCACGTTTGTGCTGTAACAGCAGGGATGCAACACGATTCAAATCGTCTAAGATCTGCAAATTAATGCAGCCGCTTACATAAATCTGCAGGCTGCCCCTCCAAGTGTTTGAGGCTGAACTGCTAATTTACAGCTTAGATAATCTTTCTCAAGACTGGGTGTATCCTAATTTGCCATTAGTGCTGTCCCTTTCTTAAACCTGCTCTCTCTATTCTGTATTGTGTCTCCACCAAAGGTGAATATGTCAGGTCTACAC
The DNA here is from genome assembly GCF_041138505.1 of Cibotium barometz. Classification (NCBI taxonomy): domain Eukaryota; kingdom Viridiplantae; phylum Streptophyta; class Polypodiopsida; order Cyatheales; family Cibotiaceae; genus Cibotium; species Cibotium barometz. The sequence goes on from NC_141055.1 coordinate 19,008,609, forward strand.
TCCAGACCACAGTACCCACTTCCAGCAAGTGGTGTCAATGCTTTGTCGGCTCACACAAGAGCATTTCCTGTTTGTTGTGTCACGATCAATTTGACAAGTATACCAAGGGTGCATATCAATGAATCCAGATTGCAATGCTAAGAGTTATGCATGAGAAGAGATCATAGCTTGGGCTGGTGACAGAAAATAGCTCCCATCAATGGGGTCGCATCCTAGCGGCACATCCATGGAACTCCACCATGAAGATTTTACAAGTAAGAGGAGGCATGCTTTAGGACAAAAAATTCCCCCAGGCATGTAAGAGGAGGAATCCGTGAGTGTAGGTCTGCCCAAATTGGGTACTCCACCGTGAAGGATTTAGCTCAGTTGGTCAACATGAGAGAAGGCCTTACATCCAATACTAGGGCCTCAACACGAAAGGGAGTGCAGGCATAAGGTCAAGTTTTTGCACTCCCCTCTTATGGACCTCCCACAATGTGCACAAAGCAAATAAACAGGCAACCTTACCCATTCAACTGCCCACCCCTCACAGGGGCAGGGGGAAGTTGTGTAACCAGCCTTAGTCCTTATTTTGTTTTTTTGAAAGGCGGTGATTATAGCTATACTACTAATTAGGTGTGATAATATCTGCCCACCCCTCACAGGGGCAGGGGGAAGTTGTGTAACCAGCCTTAATCCTTTTTTTGTTTTTTTGAAGGAGTGTGATTATATCTATACTACTAATTAGGTGCCAGGGTTTGCACCGCAGACCTCTGTGTCATTACCGCGGGACTTTATCACTCGGACTAGAGCCCCCTGGCAGCCTTAGTCCTTTCTAAGGCACATGCACTACCACAGATTCATGTGGCATTTTGCACATGTAGGTTAAACAAGGGCAAGGCATGATGCATTAGCAACATGTAAGTGGGTGGGTGAATCCATTGTTTTGTGTTGTCTGGCATGTAATCTTGGTGTAATTTACTAGAAAAACATGTTTAAGTGATAAGCTAATCATAGAAACAAGTGTAAGGGCATTCCTACCTGCAAATTCATATGAAGGCCAATTTAGGTGACGCCGCCTTGGTTGAAGAAACGAAACCAGAATGGCTAGGTTTAGCGAAACGATGAGATAAGCTCCTAAGCTACCCACAATCTGTGACAGAGTCTTCCCTGATCTTACTTTTTCACGTCTGGGCCAGCTCAATAAAAACGTTTTTTTCCCAACAAATCAAAATCAAACTACTTTTCATTATATATATATAACTAAATTCTGGTTTAAAATTCCACTCTTGACATTGGTTTTCACACCCATGGGCTTTAGAAGTGGTTTCAAATACGGGCGGCAACCAAGCAAAGACATGCGAGTCTATGCAACAAAATGTTGAATGTAAAGCTTTTCTCCTAGCAAAACAAAAAGGCATTGCATGCCTTCTATACTCACGAATGTCTGGCATTTGGAGCATCACCAAGGCTCAAACCATCAACTAACAGATCATGCCACAACGTCAAACCTTGAATGCTCCATACAATCGAAGCCCAGTGTTGTCAAGTTCATGGCCTAGGCCAGTGTGCGTAAAAAACCCGGGTACAGTGTAATTGCACCTTCAAATTTTGAAAAATACCTTCAAAATTAAAATTAAAGGTATAAGTATATGTAAATTTTGAGAGGTTATAGAACAAAAACCTTTAAATCTTAAAAATTTCTTTATTAATAATTCCTCAGGTTTGTAGGTGAAGGTTGTGTAAGTTTTGGGAAAATAATTTTTTTCGAGCACTGGCCTAGGCCTAATATGTCCTAATCTCTCTTGAAGATACCTACCTAGATGCATCACACAAGGGTTCTCATGATAGGTAAGGGGAATGAGATGTCCAATCATCAGGTATGTACCCCTTCTTTCCTTGGCACAAAGTGATCTTATGTTTTCTTTGCATAGAAGATAAATCTTTTGGGGCTACCCCACATATCAATTATCCATATACAAAACTTGCAACAAAGAATGATGTCATAATAAATCTCTATGAACAAATTCAATCCCACATATTAGTTATCCATATAAAAACCTTGCGAAGAATGATGTCATAATAAATCTCTATAAACAATTTAATTCACACAACCATTTTGATCGACCTTTTGAACCCATTCACAAAACTAATGTGTTTTGAAGGCATCAAGCATTTATGATTGTAGAACACATTCAACCAAATTCACAATAACCAAAGAACTTTGCATAGCCAAGATACCCCAATATTAGGTTGATTGCACCCACCACAAAAGTGATTCCAATGGAAATAATACCTTATCTAAAAGAATTGTGATTATGAAAATTAATGGGCATTGATGGTGTAAACTTTAAAAAGAATCGCACTTATCCAAATTTAGACTTTGCTTTTTACGCAATATAAAAGTCAATATCTTGCCTTCTTTTTTGAGAAAGTCATTGATAGCTCATCCTTTCCATGTTGTTGTTTCTTCAATTCATTTTTGGCAAAAAGATTGATAGGCTCTAATAGACTCATCCAGAGTCTTTATATAGCCTTAGCTTTGAGCCTCAAACCATCAACTAATAAATCACGACACAATGTCAAACCTTGGTGTTCCATACCATCGAAGCCCAATCTTGGCTAGCTCATGGCCTAGGCCTAATCGGTCCTAATCTCTCTTGGAGATACCTAAATACTACACCTAGATGCATCACATAAGGATTCTCATGATAGTTAAGGGGAATCATCTTTGTGGTGTCCAATCATCAGTCATGTACCCCTTCCTTCCTTGGCACAAACTGATCTTACATTTCCTTTGTATAGAAGAAAATTTCTTTGGGGCTACCACATATCAGTTATCCGTATACAATCCTTGTGTAGAATGATGTCATAATAAATCTCTATAACAAAATTCAATGCACATAGAAGATAAATCTTTTGGGGCTACCCAAAATATAAGTTATCTGTATACAAACCTTATGAAGAATGATGTCATAATTGTTGAGATATTAAGCTCAACTAGTGTTGCAGACATTGATGGACCCACCTAGGTGACAGCTTCCACACTTATGCCACTAGCACGATTAGTGAGAATATGGTTGATATGTCACCAGTGTGGATGACAAGTTGTGTGACAACCATATTTGGATTACTAGAGTATGGCATAGTTACAGCACCAGCTCGTGATGATTGATACGCTTTGACTGCGGATGATACAATCTGTAACCCTTGCTCTCAGCACTGTAACCAACAAAAATGCATTTGACAGCCTTATCATCCAATTTTCTGCATTGTTGCACAGGCACTAAAGCATAGGCCAAGCAACCAAAGACACGCAAGTGACCAATAGAAGGCTTCCTGCCATGCCAAGCTTCGTATGGAGTAATAGACTGCAAGGCCTTAGTGGGATACCTATTGAGTACATATGCAGCACACATGACAGCCTCAAGCCAAAACGCATGTGGCAAAGCTTAGCTCTTGACCATACATCGTGCCATCTCCATAAGTGACCTATTTTTTCTCTCAGTAACACCATTTTACTGAGGGGTATACAGCACTGTACATTGGTGTTTTATCCCATGACTAGCCAGAAATGCATCAAACTCTTTAGACAAGTACTCCCCCCCTCGATCAGAACGGAGGGTGCCCACAGTACAATTGGATACATTTTCAACCATAAGAAAAAACTGTTTGAAGCACAAAAACACTTCGGACTTTGCCTTCAGTGGATATACCCATGCATGCCTTGAGTAATCATCAATGAAAGTCACGAAGTACAAGTGTTTACCAAACGACGGAGTTTGTATAGGCCCACATACATCACTATGTACTAGTTGCAATTTGCGAGTGGCCCGCACAGAACCATCCTTTGGAAACGCAGAACGCTGCATTTTGCCCAAAATACAGCCTTCACAAACATGTTTCAATGGTGCCTCGAGAGGGGGCAATGAAGCAACCATATCAAATTTCTGTAAATGCAGCAAACTAGCAAAGTTCAGATGACCAAAATGAGCATGCCATAGTTTTGCATCTGAAACTGCCTTTTCATCAGAAACTGCATTTGCTGAATCTTCCACACACTTGTCATAAGAATTGAGCCTATACAGCCCACGAAACAAGGTGCCAGATGCAATAATCGTATCACCAGAAGTCAAATCATGAACAGTACATCTGTCATCCACAAATTTGACTACAAATCCAAGTCTAGCAAGCGCAGAGACAGACAATAGATTCTTCTTTATTCCTAGCACATACAAAGCATCTGAAAGTGTGAAAGCGCTGCCATTTGCAGCAGTAAGCATAATTTTACCAACGCCCTTCACTGGGTAAGAAGCATTATTGGCACATGTGACAGTATTCCCATTAGAGACAGTCTCAAGACAAGTGAACATATCACGATGTGAGGTAATGTGCTTTGTAGCACCACTGTCAAAATACCATACATTAGAGTCAACAGAAACTGCCAAACATGCATCATGTACAGATGGGTCATACTGGCAATACACGCTAAACGCCCATTCTGTATCCTACACAGATGAGACAACAGAAATGTGCTTTTGACAGTGGTGCTTTGTAGCACCACTGTCAAAATACCATACATTAGAGTCAACAGAAACTACCAAACATGCATTATGTACAGATGGGTCATATTGGCAATACACGCTAAACGCCCATTCTGTATCCTACACAACATTTGCAGAATCTGCATTTGTAGAAGCATCCGCTATTCTGGCTGCATTTGACTCTTTCTTCTTTGCCTCTTTAGCCTTTAGCTTAGGGCAATTCTTAATGACATGATCATTTGCCTTACAATAGTTGCACCTGGTCTTTTTCTTGCCTTTATCAAGAGCCTTCTCAGACTTATTGTTGCTACCTGTGGAAGGAGAAGAAGTTGCAGACCTACTAATAGGAGAAGAAACAGTGGAAGGGGCTGCCTTACCACTTCTTCTCTGCTGCTGGGCAGCAATAAATGCTTGATCAACTACACGCTGCCTGGTCCTGTTTTGCCTGGACTGCGCTTCTTGCAAGAGCTTGTTGACTAAAGTATCATACTTGACAGCATCAGGTCTGTCCTCAGTAATAAGAAGTCTCCACGTAGAAGCAAAAGTCTGATATGTCTCAGGTAAAGCATCAAGAACAGTCTGCACAAGAGAATGATCAGGAATAATCTCACCTGCAGAAATCAACTGTTCTTTGAGCTCTTTAATCTCAGCAAGAAAAACATTCATGTCATCATCTTCCTGCATAATCATCAATTATAGCTCTTTACGCAAGTAAGAGATTTTTGCCTCGTTACGACCTGCATACAAACTAGCTAGAATATCCCAAGCCTATTTTGTTGTTTTAGCTAACGAATATGTGGGGTGATGTTACGTTTGACAGAAAGTGCAATCAAGGCATGAGCCTGCGCATCTTTACGATCCCAACGAGCTTGTTCAGTAGTGGGTAAAACAGCATCAACAGTAGAGCTGCTAGAACCTGTAACATCCTCAACAGATCCTACATCCACAGAACGTGGACGTACATCCATACCCTGCACAATGTTCCACACTCCTTTTGCAACCAAAACATGCTGCATCATGTATGCCCAAAGTGGGTAGTTGCTGTCTCCATCCAGTTTATCTTCAGCAGGCAGACAACATGCGAAATACATCATTGTTGTTATCAGCCATGGCCACTGAGACTGAAACAGATGCAAAAGCTGCTTGTAATGAAGCAAAGACTGAACAGAAAACAACTCGTGCTATGTAGCACGGTCCACAATAAAATACGTATGCCTGTTTTGCAAAAAACTGCACTGTCGAATTTCTGCAAAAAATGACGAAAACACCTGTGCAAAACTTGCAATGCAAAAACGGAGCCCGAAACGACCTGCAAGCGATCGTGAAAGTTCACCTCAATCGGAGAACGTGAGTCGGAGGGTGCTGGCGGCATAGCCCTGGGAGCCGATGCCTGCTCTGATACCAATTGTTGGAATTAGGGTTGCAGGAAAGCACACAAAGCTTGGAGAAGAAGAAGCAAGAATGCACACAACACACAATGTATTAGATTGTGTCAATATACAAAAGATGAGTTAGCCCTAGAAGGATGGGCGTATATATAAGCCGAGGGAAAAAACCTCCTAAAGAGGGAAAAAGTGCCCCGGCGGTCCTAAGTGTGTTCACACACATCACTGCCTATATATATATGGCAACAGTTTGTGTGTGTGTGTGTGTGTGTGTGTGTGTGCTTGCAAGGAACTCAAGCATCCCTCTCCCATACATTCTCTTTATGGTATTAGAGCTCTGGTTCGTGTGAAAGCTAACGAGGCAAGCAAGAGGCAAGAACAAGGTAAGCAAGGAAGCCGTACAAAGGTAAGCAAGGAAGCGGTACAAAGGTAAGGTTGTTTCCATCTCTTTCCCTCTTTGATTTTGCAACACCTTTGGTAGTTGTGAGAGCTACAACAAACAAGGAAGTCATTGTCTTAGATTGAAGCATCCTCTTGGGTAAAGGAATACGACAATATTGTGTTTAGTTAACTTAGTTTACAAAATTTTTGCACATTTCGGCATGATTCAGGCCTCATTTTGGCTTTGCAAGTTTTTTGAGACACTCTGTGAAGTATCAATTTTGATTGTGTATGTCCAATTTCTAGTTTGGTGCAAAGGTACAACAAAAAATTGGTTATAGGTTGTGCAGAGAATCTAAGTGTTATAGGTGTTGGTGAGATAGATGTTTGTTTATGTGGCTGATTCACATATAGTTCCAGTATAAAAGGTTTACAGTACTGATGTGTTGGAGATTATAAGTTTGTTGTAAGCGTAAAAGTTTTTTAAAAGCACCATTTGGTAAGTTGCTACAGGTAATTGTGTCTGACAATCTATCCCAGATTGTGAGCGAGAAGCTATACAAGAATAACTTCCAAATGTGGAAGTTCAAGATGACCAATTTCCTTATGGGAAAAGGATATTGGGAGTTCATCACACGTGATTAATTTTCTTATGGAAAAAGGAAATTGAGAGTTCATCACAAGTGATGAAAAGGAGCCAGAGATTAGTGAAGAAAAAGCCACCCTCACAACAACAGATGTAGGCATATAAAGCATGGCATGAAAGAGCCAGAAAGGTGATGTGTTTGTTATCTATCAGTGTAACAGATTCTATGATTGTGCATATACAGGATGCACAAACGCTTAAGGAGGTTTGGGACACCTTGGGGAAGATATACAGCACAAACACCCAAGCTTGGAAGATGCAGCTAAAGTAGGAGTTGCATAATAAGACTAGAGGGAAGCTAAGTATAAATGATTACTTAGTGAGATTAAAGGGCTTGTAGACGACCTTGCTTCTATTGGATCACTAGTAGATGATGATGATGATGATATGGTGTCGATGATCTTGAATAGTCTTGGCAAGGAATATAGCTAGTTTTAGAACTCCACCAGAGTTCAAGAGAACTCTGTCGATGACCTTGAATGGTCTTGGCAAGGAATACAACCAGTTTCGCAGAACTCCATCGGAGTTCAAGAGAACTTTCCTAATTTTTAGGAATTTATTGCTCTCTATTGAAGTATGCACAGGCGGAAGCATAGACAAGGAAAAAGAGAGAGAGCTTGTTGACAAGATCACCTTTTATTATAGCATGAGGCTTTCACAATGGCAATAGCTAGCAAGAGAGTGCAATATAATGTGCTAGGAATGGATGATGGGAATGAATATGAAGAGGGCCCTTATATAGTGATGTAGGGAGCATGTTAACTACCCCCAAGAACTGGCCGACTACTCCACGACCCACTAAAAGGAGAAGAAATGGATAAAACCCCCAATAAATAGGCATGGCCCCATTACACTGAGATGCACAATATTCTAACACCCCCTCTGCAACTCATAGTGTGCAAGAATCTAAAGAGGATAAGTTGATGAAGATACAACCATGGACCCTCTAATACTGTAGATATCGGAATCACCTCGGAGAGAGCACCCGCCAACCTATTTTCTCGAAAACACAATGCCGCCATGAACAGCAAAGAACTTTGATTGACTCTGAATTCCCACACCAGTGTGCAGTCGACTCCTAGAGTAAGATAATGAACTGTCCAAACACCGCGCCCATTATCCCTCAACAGTGGACTGTGAACACATCGCATCCCAAAAACCTCGAACAATGAACTCAAAAATGATCATGTCCATACTCTGCTACACCAAAGCTGACCTTGTCCTGTCAGATTTTTAATGCTTGGAACTCCAATTCACAGTTCCCATGCACCAAAAAATGGAGGTACTACCAGTCCCCTCTCCAACCCACAAGCCTCCTCTCGCTGGAAGCACATGGGGAAACTTCATGTATACTAGAGAAGAACACCATCTTAGTGTACACTATCATTCTCTCATTTTATTATGTCATTATGCTGTCCATTTTATTAGTGATGTAATTAGCAGTAATCTTAGCATAATGATGGAATGTATATCGATCATATCTCAACCTATCAACATGGCATCTAACCCTGTACACCTATGTACGCCTAGATCTCTACTAGGTGTCCTCAAAAAAACCCTCGTAGACCTACATATACCTGGATCTCTACTAAGTGTCCCCAAAACAACCTTGGTTCTCCTTGCACTAGGAGTAACCATTAATGGAATATCAAGCTCTATGTGGAGCCACTAGAATCACCATCCACATCTGAGTGACCTAGTGATAGATTAGGCACAAAAGGTTGATCTACCTTTTCCTTCCCTTTTCATGATACATGCGTACCTACATCTATCCTCAACCTGCCTGACCATGGACTAACATTGGATCCATTGTTGGGGGACTTTTCAAGTCCACTAAGCACCTATGATTACTTCTCTACATGATGGGGGCAACATCATTACTTCTTACATATGCATCTTTTGTTTCTTTCACTAGAGCATACCAACTACTCATCTCATCAAACACAACATCTTTGCTTACTTGCATCTCACAAGTGATAGGGTTATAACATCTATAAACTTTCTGCTCCAAAGCATACCCAATGAACATGAATTTCTCTATCTTTTGATCCAACTTTATTCTCACTTCATCATCAGGAACATGCACATATGAAATACATCCAAACACTTTTAAGTGAGACACATCTAGTTTTATGCTATATACTTCTCTTCAGGTATCAAACCATGAACAACTATAGTGGGGTCCTGTTCATAATGTAAACATCACTTACCACTACTTCCATCCAAAAATAATTTGACATATTCTTTTCAGACATCAAGGCATGTGCCACTTCTATAATGTGCCTATTTTTCCTTTCTGCAACATCATTTTGTTGTAGAGTGTACTTACATGTAAACTATCTCTCTTGATTCCCTGCTTTCTCAAGGAATCATTGAACTCATTGGAAAAACACTCTACCCCACCACTTGATCTCATGCATTTTATTTGCATACATTTTTCCTTCTCGAGACCAAGGCTTTAAATCTCTAAAAGTGAGCAAACACCTCACTTTTCTTCCTCTCATGAAATAAACTGATGTGCTTTTCACACGGGAAAGTATGTTTAGCTTGCTTACTAAGTTGGCATGCTTCACATTATGCATACCATCAACCTTAAACTTCGGCAAACCTGCAATAATATTTTTTTGGCTGACATCGTTGTATTATATTCACATAACCACCAGTGCACCTATACCATATGCCAATATTTGCAATGACACATGTCCCATGTGCAAACATGGCTGCCTTCACCTTAGGCATACTCACATCCAAAGTAAACACCATGCTATTTTTGTTACCCTTTGCAAAATAAGCAACATTGATTTTTGAAGTCTTCCACAAAATACCCTTGAGGATTAAACCTCACACCCTGCTCAACCATTTGTCCAAGTTCTTTGTAATATTTGGAACATGAAGTACATATGCCAAGTACTTCTTTTTGCTATCCTACATAGACAAATGCACTTTACCAACATGCACAATGGGGTGTGTATTATCGTCACCTACTTCTACATAACCTCCTTATTCCATTTTCTACATTTCTCTAAACCACTCACCACCACCATGACTAGTCATGTTGAGTGGTTTAGAGATATTTAATATGTGGATTCTCGCACCTCTGACCACTATTGGAAGATAATACACTTCATCAATTCCTCTTCATCTGTGCTTTTTCTTGTTGGCTACCTCTACTATTGTGTTACATGCTGAGCGTCCAAGGTAAGCGTCAAAGTGCTGTGTTTTTTCAATAGTTTTGTATAGTGAATGGTTATTTTTTTTGTCTTGGGCAACAGCTGAAGGTGTTTTGTTTACGTGCGGAGGTGCCTACCAACAAGCGATTCTTTCTGGTCCTCCACTTGGGTGTTTCCAGTGTGTTTTTGTGGATTGTTTTACTATTGTCTAGCCTCTTTCTCCCCAAGATTTGAGAGGGAGCTGATTGATCCCCATGCCTATTTATTGGGTTTTATCCATTTCTTCTTCTTTTAGTGGGTCGTGGAGCAGTCGGCCAGTTCTTGGGGGTAGTTAACATGCTCCCTACATCACTATATAAGGGGCCTCTTCATATTCATTCCCATCATCCATTCCTAGCACATTATACTGCACTCTCTTGCTAGCTATTGCCATTGTGAAAGCCTCATGCTATAATAAAAGGTGATCTTGTCAACAAGCTCTCTCTCTTTTTCCTTGTCTATGCTTCCGCCTGTGCATACTTCAATAGAGAGCAATAAATTCCTAAAAATTAGGAAAGTTCTCTTGAACTCCGATGGAGTTCTGAAACTGGTTGTATTCCTTGCCAAGACCATTCAAGGTCATCGACGGAGTTCTCTTGAACTCTAATGGAGTTCTAAAACTGGCTATATTTCTTGCCAAGACTATTCAAGATCATCGACACCATATCATCATCATCATCTACTAGTGATCCAATAGAAGCAAGGTCGTCTGCAAGCCCTTTAACCTCACTAAGTAATCATTTATACTTAGCTTCCCTCTAGTCTTGTTATGCAACTCCTACTTTAGCTGCATCTTCCGAGCTTGGGTGTTTGTGCTGTATATCTTCCCCAAGGTGTCCCAAACCTCCTTAAGCGTTTGTGCATCCTCTATATGTACAATCATAGAATCTGTTACACTGATAGATAACAAACACATCACCTTTCTGGCTCTTTCATGCCATGCTTTATATGCCTACATCTGTTGTGAGGGTGGCTTTTTCTTCACCAATCTCTGGCTCCTTTTCATCACTTGTGATGAACTCCCAATTTCCTTTTTCCATAAGAAAATTAATCACGTGTGATGAACTCCCAATATCCTTTTCCCATAAGGAAATTGGTCATCTTGAACTTCCACATTTGGAAGTTATTCTTGTATAGCTTCTCGCTCACAATCTGGGATAGATTGTCAGACACAATTACCTGTAGCAACTTACCAAATGGTGCTTTTAAAAAACTTTTACGCTTACAACAAACTTACAATCTCCAACACATCAGTACTGTAAACCTTTTATACTGCAACTATATGTGAATCAGCCACATAAACAAACATCTATCTCACCAACACCTATAGCACTTAGATTCTCTGCACAACCTATAACCAATTTTTTGTTGTACCTTTGCACCAAACTAGAAATTGGACATACACAATCAAAATTGATACTTCACAGAGTGTCTCAAAAAACTTGCAAAGCCAAAATGAGGCCCGAATCATGCCGAAATGTGCAAAATTTTGTAAACTAAGTTAACTAAACACAATATTGTCTTATTCCTTTACCCAAGAGGATGCCTCAATCTAAGACAATGACTTCCCTGTTTGTTGTAGCTCTCACAACTACCAAAGGTGTTGCAAAATGAAAGAGGGAAAGAGATGGAAACAACCTTACCTTTGTACCGCTTCCTTGCTTACCTTGTTCTTGCCTCTTGCTTGCCTCGTTAGCTTTCACACGAACCAGAGCTCTAATACCATAAAGAGAATGTATGGGAGAGGGAGAGCTTGAGTTCCTTGCAAGCACACACACACACACACACACGCACACACACACACACTGTTGCCATATATATATAGGCAGTGATGTGTGTGAACACACTTAGGACCGCCGGGGTACTTTTTTCCTCTTTAGGAGGTTTTTTCCCTCGGCTTGTATATACGCCCATCCTTCTAGGGCTAACTTATCTTTTGTATATTGACACAATCTAATACATTGTGTGTTGTGTGCATTCTTGCTTCTTCTTCTCCAAGCTTTGTGTGCTTTCCTGCAACCCTAATTCCAACAATTGGTATCAGAGCAGGCGTCGGCTCCCAAGGCTATGTCGCCAGCACCCTCCGACTCACGTTCTCCGATTGAGGTGAGCTTTCACGATCGCTTGTTGCAGGTCCCTACACATGCATCCCAACCTTCTTAATGGTTCTCTCGGGGCTGATTTAAGAACTTGCTAACCAACTATAAAGTTGATATCATAGGCCATGTATTGCATAGGAAGATCATAATCCCCACCAACTTCTTGTACTCCTTCATATCCACAAGTGGAGAAGTATCTTCTTCAACAGAAAGCTTCACATCAACCTCCATGGGTGTAACCCCACCACTGACTTGCAGCCATGCCAATACATACTTTTGCTAAAGAAATGAAGATGCCATCTGACTCTTGCTAGACCTTTATTCCTAAATAAAAATGCATAAGCCCAAGGTCTATCATATCAAATTCTAAACTCGACATCTCATGTGTCTTACCAAATTTTCTCTTCATGGTTCCCTGTCCATAATGAGGTCATCCACATATAGGATAATGATCATGTACTTGCCTTGCTCAAAGAAAATATTTAAATTTTCATCTCATGGGCATTTAAAAAGACTAATACTTACAAAGAAAGCATCTATCCTAGTACCATGCCCAAGGGGCTTGTTTTTTAGCCTATACAATGTCTTCCATACCACTTTGTTTTTTAAACCTGGGTGACTACACCACATAGGCCTCCTCCATGAGATAGCCATTTAGAAAAACTGACTTCATATCCATTTGTAATACTAGACATTTCCCATGAGCGACCAAGGCAAGTACTATGTAAATAGTGTATAAAGAGTGGTCAATCGAGCTTCCAGCCACTTCCCATGAGACGGCCAAGGCAAGTATTATATGAATAGTGGTCAATCTAGTTATGGGGATGAATTTCTCTTGGAAGTCAAACCCTTCGACTCGTGCAAAACCCTTCCCCATCATGAGCCTTGCCTTGTACTTATCCAAATGTATCATCAATCTTGTACTTGGCCTCCCAAACCCACTTGGTGCCAATAACCTTTCATTTTACAAGATAATCCATAAGATCCCAAGAGTGGTTTCTCAAAATTGAGTCTTTTGACTCCATAGCCCCCCTTTAGTTTAGATCTACTAATGCTTCCTCCAAGTTGGCTCACTCTTGTACTTTCCTTATCTCAGCCATATTGATAATGTTAGTAGAGGCCCTTTTCTGCTTCTCTATTCAGTTAGATTTACAGATAGATGCTGGCTCTTTTGTGATTTCAAGTGGGAGCTTTCCCATCCAAGAGCTGCTTCACCCATTTAGGATATAGCCCCCTTATGAGGTGTTTCAAGCTTTGTTTCTTAATCATATGATGAATCCACCTCTTGTGGAGTTGGTACCATCACTGCTAGTGGTTATTTCTACTAGGCTACTTCATTGAAGGATAGTGTGGATAGAGCCCTCTCCTACACCTAATGAGGCTGTTCCTCGAACACCATGCTGACAATTATCTTCTTTACCTCTGTGTTGTATAGTCGATAACCCTTTCACTCCATACTATACCCCAAGAAGATACCCCAAGAAGATACACTTTCTGCTCTTAGAATCCCACTTGGTTCGAGATAAGTCTGGAACATGCACAACATAGTCACAACCAAATGTCCTGAAATATGCAACGAAGGGTTTCTGCTCCATACTATACCCCAAGAAGATACACTTTCTGCTCTTAGAATCCCACTTGGTTCGAGATAAGTTTGGAACATGCACAACATAGTCACAACCAAATGTCCTGAAATATGCAACGAAGGGTTTCTTACCTAAATAAGCTTCTTGAGGTGGCATGCCCTTCACTGCTTTTATGTAGCTCCGGTTAAGGATATGCATTCCAGTGTTAACTGCCTCCTCCAAAAAAGAATTATGTAAATTTTTTAATCTTTAAGCATACTATGTGCCATCTCTACCACTATGCGATTCTTACACTCTATAACCCAAAGTATGAGCAATTGTTAAATCTCTCTTGATCCCGTGCTCCTAGGCATTGAACTCACTTGATGTGAATTCTCCTTCTCAATTTGTTTGAAACTTATTTAGCCTCTTTCCTATCTCATTCTCTACTAAGTTATGCCATATTTTAAACTTTCCCCAAAAGCTCTAGCCTTATCTTCCCAAAGAAAATACACCCACATCTTCCTACTAAAGCTCCAACCTTATCCCAAAGAAAATACACCCACATATTCCTAATAAAGTCATCAAGATCAATAACAAGCAATAGGAAGAACCACCCAAAGAAAATACACCCACATCTTCCTAATAAAGTCATCAAGATCAATAACAAGCAGTAGGAAGAACCACCCAATGCAGTGGTTAGCATTTTACCCCACAGAGATCTACATGTACAAGCTCTAGAGGAGCCTTCACATGATTCTTGCTTTCTTGTGGAAATCATTAGGGAAAAACGGAGCTCATTTTGGGGCCCTGTAAGAAATTCACTATTTTTCGATTTATTTCTCTCCTAAAAGATCTCAAAAATAATAAAATATGGAAACGTGGCTCAGAACTGTCAGTAAGGACCACTGAACTGTCAGTTCAGAAAAGAATAAGATAATCTTTTGTCTAACTAACACGATTTTGCATTAAATATCTTCTTAATTTTTTTTGTTTCTCGAAGATTTCGCATCTCTTTTGACGACGTGTGCAGGCCTCTCATAAAGAATCCATCACTGAACTTAATGATTGTATGGATACCGCCACACTTCCACAATTCATGTTACAAAAAGACTATGAGATTGACAAGCCAACTTTGCAACCTCAGAAGCACAAAAATGGCCGATACTAGTGAGTTATAATCTCAGAAGAAGCGATTATACCATCTTCACATCGACTTAGAAGAACAATATGCTCCAGCACAAAAAAGACGAAAGGATACGGTGCTAAATGCTCAACAACGGGAAAATATGAGAAGAGAAGGGCTCCAACATATTGACTTATGGTGTGATGGAAGTATATATCCAAAATGTCTAGTAAAAAACTCTACACCTCCATTTGTCAATCCAACCACACTACTGAGGTTTGCGGGCGATGGACAAAATGGACTTCTTGGTTATATTTCAGCACAGTCTGCATTTGCAGAAACATATAAAACAATGTACCTACAAGAAAAGGGAGCCAGGATTCAAGAGATAGCTATTCGTGCAAAATTGGAGCAGCAGTTTGCAGAATGAAATTGAGGAGCATTCAAAGAGTAAAAAAGAGTTAACAAGATCAAGAAGGAAGAGAACCATGCTTGGAGACAGACAACGAAGCAGGAAGATTAAAAACATTGCAAATTTGAAGGCTGGGACTGGTGGATGCAAGCGAAGAATTCAGGAAGCAAGGTTAGTTTGTAATTTTTTATTTTTTAAACTCAAAAATGCTCTCAAATGACTATATCTATTTTGTCCATTAATGCAAAACAGGATTGGAAGTGTTGAATAATATAGGCATATTGTGTTGTTACTATATTGTTACTATAGGAAATTATTGGAGCCTGCAAAAGAAAATATGGATCCCAACCTTCTTCCAGTTAAACAAATGAAAGGATTGCTTTCTTGTGGTGTAGCAAAAGGTTTGATTGAAGAAAAAAAATACAAAACAATCAAACGCAATGTTGTAGAGGACTTTATATCCAATAATCAAGTTGATGGTACTACAATCCAAGAGGCTCTTGATGTTAGTGGAGTTAGCAGGAAGGGATATAGTTCGATTTTCCATGCGATATCCTCAACTTTGAGAGATCGAAGGATTAAACGAGTTTTACTGCCAAATCCAGCAACAGTGTGGAAGATAAGAGGTCATTTGAATGAAAGTATAGATGAGTTTATTGGACCATATATCCATATTGAAGAAATATTTCATGGTGCTAAAGGAAACACTGTGTATGACCCTTGGAACAATATATTTGTAGATCTACAACAACTTCAAAGAAGAATGGTCGAGTTTTATGGAATAACATTTGAAGAGTGCAAAGGCATTTTGAAATTTGTTATCAAACTGGATGAGTGTGAGGTTGTAAAGGAAAAGAAAATGGAAAGGATTACTATCACATTGATGAATGGAGCACTTGATACATCATTGAATGAAGCGAGTTCGAAGTATTTTAGTGTGCAGTCGGAGAAACACATATGGTGTTATATATCCGTAACGCCGCTATACGGGCGTTACCACGAGAGGGGACGGCCTCTGGCTCACCACCCAGCCATAGAGGAAGAATGAGGATTGCCCCTCATCCCCCAGGCTATACAGTGTGTGGCCTGCCATCCACACTAGCCTGGCCGCCCATGACTCTGCATGGGCGTCCTCTCCCACTGAACCCCGGATATGGCCATCCGGTCTGCCGTCGGTCACAGGCATTACAGCCTACGTGACATTACCCCCCCCTTAAGAAGAGTTTTCGTCCTCGAAAACAAACTGGGGAAACCTTTTGAAAATTGCACTACGGCGTTCCCAGGTAGCTACCTCCTCATCCCTATCTGTCCATTTAACAAGTATCTCCTGGTACACTTTTATGTCGGGTCTGTCTATCACGATACTGTAGAATCTTTTTAGGTTCATGTGGTATCTTTGGTGGTTCTATCAAGTCCACCAAAATCTCTGGAGAAACTGCGTTCTCTAACCCGTGAACTGATTTCTTCAGTTTACTGACATGGAAGACAGGATGGACTTGAGAACTCTCTGGTAACTCAAGTTTATATGCTACGTCCCCAATCTTCTTAAGGATTTTAAAAGGACCACAATATCTCGGAGAAAGTTTATCACACTTTCCCGTTTTCATGGTTTCTGACTGCGCAGGAACCTTGAGGAATACAAAGTCACCTTCTACAAAGGTCACCTTTCTTCGTCCTTTATCTGCATAAGTTTTAGCGCGATCCTGAGCGCTACGAATGCTCTCACGTGCGGCTCTGAGCATATCATTCATATCTTCAAGGAAATCCTTGACAGATTGAATCTTCTTCTTTTCTAGGCCTACAGCCATTGGAGATCTCGGCTGGAATCCATACATTAACATGAATGGTGTAAATCCAGTTGCTGAGTGTTTGGAGATGTTATAGGCAAACTCCAGTAAGGGTAAGTACTCTTCCCAATTAGATTGCTTCTTACTAACATAAGAACGCAACATATCCTCTAGAATTTGGTTAACTCTTTCAGTTTGACCATCAGACTCCGGATGATCTGCCGTACTCATACTCAGAGTAGTATCCAGCTTTTTGAAGACTTCCCTCCAAAAATGACTGTTGAACTTTCTATCTCTATCCGACACTATATCTGCGGGCAGGCCATATAGCTTGTAGAGATGTTCAATAAAGAGTTTTGCCAACTCTGGCGTTTTAACAG
This sequence comes from Cibotium barometz, assembly GCF_041138505.1. Taxonomy (NCBI): domain Eukaryota; kingdom Viridiplantae; phylum Streptophyta; class Polypodiopsida; order Cyatheales; family Cibotiaceae; genus Cibotium; species Cibotium barometz. Next base: position 19,026,122 of record NC_141055.1, read on the forward strand.
TTTTCTTCGTGGCAATAAACTTTGCCATTTTAGTTAACCTGTCCACTACCACCCACACCGAGTCATTCCCTCGACTCGTCTTGGGTAAACCAGTAATGAAATCCATGGAAATGCTTTCCCATTTCCCTTGAGGAATCTCCAGCGGATGGAGTAGTCCTCCAACCTTAAGACGTTCATGTTTATTGACCTGGCACTTATTGCATTTCAGCACATAAGTCTGGACGTCCTTAAACAAACTAGGCCAATAAAACTGTCTTTTTACCAGTGCATAGGTCTTCTGAATCCCGGGATGACCCGCACTTGGACTATCATGACTTTCTTTAAGAATTTGGGCCCGAAAGTCACCAATAGTTGGTACACATATTCTACCCTTGTAGAGTAAGTACCCGTCTCGTCAATGGAGTAATTAGCATATTTCTCCCCCCGACGAAGTTTATCACTCCCCTTTGAAGCCGTGGCAGTCAAAGGTGATGAAGGGCCTATGTCAGAACTCTCCGGTTCCAAACTATGCCCAGAAGACACGGCTAGTCTCTCCGGACTAACTCTCGCTTCCCTTCCCGTTGCACCTTCGGCCAGTCTCTCCGGACTAGCAATACGTGCCAACGAGGGAGGTGGTCGCGTCTGTGAAGAAGTGCGTACGCGTACAGCGCGCCAGACCTCTGTAAAAGATGGATCGTGCTCACATAAACCACGTAGGGACTCCAAGAAATCATTCTTGAAGACTGTAAAACTAAGTTCATTAATCTGTGGCATGCAACTAAGTGCATCTGCCACCACGTTATACTTACCTTTCTGGTAACGTATCTGAAGGTCAAACTCCTGTAGAATCTCCGCCCACCGAGCTTTTCTACCCTTCAGTTCATTTTGACTTGAAAGCCATTTCAGACTTTCATGGTCCGTCCGGACCTCAAAAGTGGCACCATATAAATAGTGTCTCCACTTTTTCAGTGCATGAACTATCGCTAGTAACTCTCGCTCGTAAGCCGAGTAGTTATGCTGCGCACGATCTAACTTTTTACTTTCAAATGCAATTGGGCGTCCCCTTTGCATTAGTACGGCCCCAATGGCCTCATTACTAGCGTCTGTTTCCAAAACAAACGGCTCATTCGGATCGACAATTGTCAAAACAGGTGCAGCTGCTACGGTCACCTTGAGCTTGTCAAAGCTCTTCTGTTGGGCGTCCCCCGAACTAATGTTTTTTGTTTTTGACCGTAACTGGTCAGTCAACGGGACTGCGATCTTCGCGTAGTCCTTCACATACTGTCGGTAGAACCCCGACATGCCAAGAAAAATCTGCAGTTCCTCGAGATTCTTCGGCGCTGGCCATTTAAGAATAGCCTCTACTTTTTCTGGCTCCATCCGCGTACCATCGGCGGATATAATATGGCCAAGATAGTGAATTTCTGTTTCAAAAAATTCACATTTGCTCTTCTTTGCAAATAGTTTGTGCTCTCGCAACAACTCGAACACGAGACGCAAATGCTCTATGTGTTCTTTCTGTGTCTTACTGTACACAAGAATATCATCTAGAAAAACTACTACGAATTTTCCCAGATATGGACGTAAAATACTGTCCATCAGCGTCATAAACGTCGCTGGAGCATTGGTTAACCCAAATGGCATAACCAAAAACTCAAAATGCCCGAAACGGGTCCTAAATGCTGTCTTCGCAACATCTTCTTGTTTAATTCTAACCTGATGATACCCCGATCTCAGGTCTATTTTTGTGAAGTATCTCGATCCATAGAGTTGATCAAACAACTCATCCATGCGTGGCATCGGATACTTGTTCTTAATCGTTATCTGATTAAGAGCCCTATAGTCTATGCACATCCGCATAGATCCGTCTTTCTTCTTTACCAGAAGAATAGGCGATGCCCACGGACTTGAACTAGGCCGAATAAAGCCTTTGTTCAAATATTCCGTTAATTGTTTTTCCACCTCCTGTGCCTCGGAGTGGCTTAATCTATAAGCAGGTTTGCTTATAGGTTTTGAACCTGGCATAACTTCGATGCCATGGTCTACTTCCCTAGATGGTGGTAAACCATCTGGTAAATCATCAGGAAAAACATCCTGAAATTCCTCTAATAAATTCGTTAAAGTATCTACGTACTTTTTCTTTAATGTTTCATTCACCTTGGATTTTTTCTTGTTTGAATCACATGCATGCCAAACAGGGTTTTCAAACAGTGGGTCTCGTCCAAGGTTATTTTGTTTTTCTTGTTTGTCTACGCAAATATCATTTATCGTTTCATCTACGGAAACAGAATTCGAAAGAGGGTAACAAGCATATACCTCTGCTATCTGGTCTCTGCGGACCGCTATACACAGCTCCATGGAGGAAATAAGTGGTGTGGCAGGAACAGTACGGTCGCCCTGCAGGGTGATGACTCTACCTCCATGCTCAAAACATAGCGTGTTATGTAAGTAATTCCGAGCTAGACTAGGGCCCAAGCCATACAGCCACTCCCTGCCTAGATATACGTCTGCTCTGGCTAAGTGCATGACCTGAAAGTCAAGCGGAGCCTTGTAGTCCTGCATAGATAATGGGACCCCCAATACTACGGTATTCCATACCGTTTTGTCATATCCGTTGGCTAGGCCAACAGTATACTCATGATCACTCCGGGTCTCAGTCAATCCCAATTTCTTGACTAACGAGTAGTTCAAGAAGTTGTGACTAGCTCCATCATCAATAAAAACTGTGACTCTACGGCCACCTATGGTGCCATACATGCGTACCATGTCATGCGGACCTACAGTAGGCTGCCACATCGCTGGTGTCACTGAACAAGCGTGATGCTCATCACAATGACACACTGTCACCTCTCTGAACTCTGCGGAGCTGAGAGGGAGTCTCTGCACTGTATGCAACTGCCTAGAAGATTTACCATCTTTTTTGGGCTCGTTGCCACTCGTGCTTGCTTTAGGCTTTGGACACTCAGCCTTCGTGTGTCCTACTTCATTGCAATTAAAGCAGCGATTTTCTTTTCGCGCTTTAATATATTGCTCTTTCTTTTGGTTTTCGGGGTCTCTTTTTTTTCTGGATGGTCGCGGTTTTTTAGACCAATGACCACCTTGTCCTTCCTGGTCCGTCCTATCCCCTTGTTTCTCACTGCGGAACCCTTTTCTTTTGAGGCCTGACCTCCTCTTTTCACTACCCTCGGCCCTGCTAGAACCACCACGCGCACTACGGCGCTTGATGTCATCGAATATCTGTGCATATTGAATTGCCTCTGCTAAGTCTTTAGGCTGTAGGGGTTCTACGTACTCAAGGTAATCATCTTTGAGGCCTCTCTTAAAGCCCCGCAATGTTTGGAATGCATCGATTCCTTTTAACTTGAGTACTATCTCCCTGTAGTTTGAGATGTACTAAGTTAGGGATTTGTTCTCCATCGAGCACTTGTCCCATAACTCCCAGCTTCTCTCTGCCTCATTAACAGGCAAAAATTCTTTTCGAAACATTGTTTCAAATTTCGTCCAAGTGTGGCAGGGCGAGTTGTCAAACTCATCCACCACTTGTACGCTTTGCCGGTTAATGAGAGGCTAGCCTCTACGGGCTGTATACGGCTAGGCTGCTGTCGCAGCGCGTGCAAATCTGACCACTTCGCTAGAAACATATTGACTGAGTCCTTATTTCTCTCCTTTTCCTCGCCACCAAAACTAGGCGGCTTTAAGTCTTTTAACAACGACGAAGCTGTCGCTACGGACGGCCCCGCAGGCGTATCGGCCTGTATTCCTGCAACCACTGGCGAGGCTACACTCACCCGTGCTGCAGGAGCTCGGCTACCACGAGGAGTCGGAGTATTAGCCGAGGCGGCTGTCAGTGCATCTAACTGTGTGGAGATGCTCTGTAGCATCGTGACTAAATCAGCCTGGACTTTACCCATAGTATTCAATTTGGCATTAAGATATTTAAACAGTCCACTAGAGAGCCCCGTCTCTGTCAGGACATCAGCAGGGTCCAGTAGGTCATAGTCATCGTCGTCATAATCCAAGAGGTCCTCCTCGGTCCCCTCGGCGACGTCAGTGTTCATGTCCTCTGGCTCATCGGCCAGAAAGGGGTCATCAGCCAATGCGGCCGCTGCGGGCTCGCTGGGTCCTAAGACGGGGTCAATAGATGAGGAGGGCGCTGGCGGATCACGAGTGATCGATAAGCGCGCTCCGGACCGAACAACAGTCGGGCGTGTACGGCCTGACAATTCGGTCGGGGTCAAACCCGCGACTGAGGACAAGAGACTGGAAAAACCTAGAGAAGTAGAAGGCGGTGGGAACACACTACGCCTAGCAGACATTTTTAATTCTTGCAAAAAATAATGCGAGAACTCGAAAATTACTAAAAAAAAATGCTAATAAAAATGAGCAATGGTGGAGAGAGAATAATAGTCACCCCTCTTTTACGGTCGCCTGTCGATTTGTTGCGTTGCGAGCCTCTACAAGGACGCTTCCGGGATGCTCCGATCCACGAGAAAATGCCTGCAACTCATAACAAAAATTAACCCTGGAAACACTTATCCCTTTCCGGGATTTTTTTTTTTTACGGGGATGATTCTCCTCCCCAGCCAAGAGAGAGGGTTCCTTGAATTTTTCATTTTTAATTTTTTCAAATTGAATAATGAAAAAATATATATATATATAAAAAGAAATGGTTTTTTCTTTTTTCTTTTCTTTTTTTCTTTTTTTTTTTGGTTGTCTCTGGCCGCTGGTGGGCGTCTGGCATGTGCTGGGCGTTGTGGCTTTGGCCGCCACCGCCGTTGGCTGGCTGGCGCCGCCGCCACTGGCCGCCCATGGTTGGCCTGGCTGGCTGGCCGCCGCCGCCCATGGCTGGCTGGCGCCGCCGCCTGCTGGCCGCCTAGGGCTGGCTGGCCTCCACCGGCTGGCCTGACGCCGCCGTGGGTATGGCTTGCCTGGGTGCAAGTAACTCCCCAACGCTGACGCGTTTCTTCGCTCACTCAACGCGGTGTATAGCAGGGCGCTACTCTGGTTTTGATTCTCCACGCAGCACAACACCATTACGAGATGTAGGGGCTGCTATTCGCCCCCCCCCCACACACCGCATTCACGCATCTCGTGGGACTGGCCGGGCTGGTCTTCGCCCCCCCATCCCACACAGAGTTAAATATTTTATATATTTTGTGGGGTTGGTCTGCGCCCCCCCCACCTCGACACACAGGTCGTTTGCAAGGCAAGCCCCCCACGCAGCCTAAGCTACTGGGTTTCGCCGTGGGTTTCGTCGCCTCACACACACACGGGTTGGTCGTGGGGGTGGTCTGCGCCCCCCTTAACCCATACGGTGTATTTCGTGGGGTTGGTCTGCGCTTCCCCCCACCTCCACACAAGATTTTTCTTTTGAAAACCTTCAACGCAGAGTATTTCGAAGCGATTCAACGCAGAAAAACAAAAGAAAAATGAAAACAAAACAAATTTTGCTTACCTCGATGCTGTGTGTGATGGGGAGAGAGAATGAGAGAGAGAGAGAAAGAGTTCTTCCCTTCAAAAGTCTTGGCCCTCCTCCCTCCACACATTCCCTTGTGGAGATAAGGGTGAGGAGATTGTGGATGAAAACCACCGACGGTCCCCCGTTCGCGCGCGGACTCTCACGATCCCTTCGAACCATGCTCTGATACCAGTGTTATATATCCGTAACGCCGCTACGGGCGTTACCACGAGAGGGGACGGCCTCTGGCTCACCACCCAGCCATAGAGGAAGAATGAGGATTGCCCCTCATCCCCCAGGCTATATAGTGTGTGGCCTGCCGTCCACACTAGCCTGGCCGCCCATGACTCCGCATGGGCGTCCTCTCCCACTGAACCCCGGATATGGCCATCCGGTCTGCCGTCGGTCACAGGCATTACAGCCTACGTGACATATGGTGGTTGGGCTCATTCCAGGTATGATCATTTTTTATTTCGTACTTGATTTTAGTCAATGTTTTCAAATCTTTTATAGTAAGACTTTTGTTTTGTATAATCACAGGTAAAGACAGAAGACCATGAAACACTAGATTGGGTGTTTTACCACATGAAAATACCAAGAATAATTAAAAGACAAGTGCAAGGAGAGAATCTCCATGTTGCAGGAAAAGGTGATTTTCAAGTAGAGTGGCATATGGCGGGGGATCTTAAAACACTTAAGTGCATGTATAACGTTAGTAAAGGAGGTAACTCAAAGTCTCCTTGTCTTTACTGCAAAGAATCAGCGCAAGTAATGGATTCCAAATGGTGGAAGAGAGCACCTAATAGAGATAAAGTTGACCCTGACTTCAAGGCCATTCTTGACATTCCACTATGTAATGTTCACATATGCACATTGCATGCTCTATGTCGAATTATTGAGAAATTGGTATTTTTGTATATTAGATTTGCTTGGAAACTCCGTCCCGAAAGAAATAGAAAGGATGCTCTTCATGCATTGGAAAAAGTGTTATCTGATATAGGTCTGCATGGAGGTGATGTTAATATCACAAAGGATTTTAAAAACTCTACCAATGGCAAGGAGGTACCAATCAAGCCCTCTATTGGTGGTGTTAAGGCAAGAAGATTCTTGTCTCGACCCAAACACAATAGTAAGCAAGTAAGGCAAGGTAGAACAGTTTCAAGGATTAGTTATGGATTGTGGAAGCAAGTCCATAATGCCGTGAAAGATCATGAGGCAGATGGGGAAGCACAAAATGTGAATGCAGAGGTGTGGAGGTCTCTTGATCAACTCTTCATGTTCTGTGACAATGTAACATGGACAAAGAGTGATTACAAGAACTTTGAAGAGGCAATTAAACATTTTGGGAAGTCAATGAAAGACGCATGGACAGCCTGCAATATAACTCACTACATGGTAAAGTGATGTCTTCTTCTTTTACTTAAGTGTGATCCTCTTTTCTTTTATAACTTACTATGCATTCTTATGTCTTTGTGAAAACAGCATATCATCTACAACCACCTTCCCTATTTTGTCAAAAAGTATGGATGCCCAGCAATTTGGTCTACCCAAGGCATGGAGAAGTCTCACTACATGGCACGTAATGCATTTTTCAGACACACACAACACTATGGAGGGAGTCAAAAGGCAAATAGTCTGAAGGAAGTCTTCCAATGGTTTTACCGAGGCATTCTACAAAGGCTGCATGCTAAAAGAAAAGTTGCTAGTTCCAAAGTCAAGCTTGCTTTTATTCTAGCCCAAAAGCAAAGACGAAGACAAACTTTGGACAATTCAATGGCAGCAGAGAGACATAGACAGTGGAGGGATTCGAAGATATTTAGAAACCATAAATGGACAAGTAAACATGAATAGCAGTTTGTAACTTATTGGTGTTATGTCCACATGTTTTCAAACTCAATCAATAGATTTTTATTCTGTGGAACAAGTGACTCTTGGTGTTATGCCTATATGTTTTGAGACTCCATCAAAAGTATTTCTTTTGTGAAACATGTGATCTATATTAACAAGCATCAATACATCCATATATTAACACACAAAAAATTCAATCAATACTACTTAATTATGCTAGACATACTGTTGATCCTTACCAATAAAGTACTGAGTGTCAAACACTTTTAGAAGCTTTTGAGTGTGGGAAGAGTACTGAAGTGTCGTACGGTGATGGGACAAATGTAAAAGGGTACTGATCGTCCGTACGGACAAGGAACTGATGAGGATCAAAGACTTTGTACAAATCAGTTCAACTTCAACATAATGTTTGTGCTATATTTGATGACTAAATCCTATTACTCCCAAGGCTTGCGAGTCGAAACTCTCTTTTTGAACTTGATTGGACTCTTTTTCTTCCTTATTGGCTTGATGTCGACTCTCTGTTTATCAATGCTTGCCTCTGTTGCTTGTCTGAGAGGGGTATCCTTGTCTTCAGCTATCTCCACGTGTTCTTCTTCTTGGATTGTGTGGCCTGATGCAATCATGGGTGGCTCTCGAAACCTTATGAGCTTGTGTTTTCCATAGCCCTCTAGACATTTGGGCTCCTTAACACCACATGCTAATGCATAAGAAGTGTAAGACAAAAAGTAAGAGGCCCTAGAGGCCTGCTTATTCACATAATCCCCAAATATATCTATGGCGCGGATAACCTCTCTATTAAAATGATCTTTTCCTTTTGCCATGGAAGATCATGTCCACCTAAAACCCTAGACAAACATTTAAAGAAGTAAACAATGGCTTCTCCATTGTTGCTCAACTGCCTATGGTAAATCAAGATCTTAGCACTGCCTAGATCATGAATATAATGAGCTAGGCTTGACATTTTGCCAAACCCAGCCGGCCTGCTTCCACTTGATCTCTGGAGGAATGTGTCATTCTCAATTTGCAGCTGCCATGTATCAAAAGATTGTAGTGAGACAATGATTACTACAAAACATTTAAACACAAGATAAAGTATTTGATTTGAAGTAATAATATCATACCCTCTCATTTTCATCAGCAACAAGAAGTTCATCTTTCCAAAGATTTATTCCTCTCCCCTCCAGTCCAGCCTCTTCTTTAAGTTTTTCCTTATGAAGTGCTGAGAGATTCATAGCTTCCTGGGTGAGCTGGGGAAGGCAGCTTCATCTGGCTCTTGGAAACTTTCAACCTCTTTGAAACAAATAGTAAGGGCCTCTGCAGGATCAAAAGTTGTTTCCAAAGCTAGCAGTGAATGGTCATCCTCTATGCCAACCTCCTTGTCAAGCCTTGAAGCCTGGGCAATAAGGGAAATGGCATAGTCCTCCCTCAAATTGAACATACACTCTATATCATGGAGGAAAACATAATCTTTACCACCAATCAAGACACCTGGAAGCATGGGCACTGCATAGTTGCTGCTCTGAACATCAAAATCTTCAATTGGCTGTGCTGCCCTAAGAGTTTCAGTCCTCAGTTGAACAAGGTCAAGAGCAGCCACTTGCAGCCCCTCATCCTCGAGGTTGATATCTTCTTCCTGCTCTGCCATATCTGTTGCCATAGGAATATTACCTCTGCTATACAGATATATTTTCTTCTTCAGTCTCCTGCCCTTGCTCTTCTAGAGATTGCTGTTGAAAGACAATGTACATAAGGAATGCCATGTTTTCCTCAAGCACTCTACACTTTCTGGTGTGCAAGTTACAGCTGAATTTATATTCCTCAGGCAGGCTGTCAAACCTTCTATTCACATGGTACCTCAGCCTGTCAATGGAGACAATATGATTTAAATGCACAAAAACCTTTTCACCTTCCACAATCCTTCCTGCCTCTGTCAGTTGTTTGAAGGTATCCCAATGGTCTGAAAGGAAATCTCTGTGATGGTCCAAAAGAGAGCTCATAGTGAACTCCCTGTTGAAAATACTGTGGTATATGTGGAAATTCCTCTGAGCCTTGCTCTTGTGAAGAAAGTCAAATAGGAGCAAATCTGGAGATTTGTCCTCTTCTGGTTCCCTTTGTTTTGAAAGGGAAGACTCACCTTTCTGCTCTAGTCTCTTGCTTTTGCCTGAACCAAAATTTATATAACATGAATTCTATATGCTCACATATGCAATCAGATAATGTATAGGATATCACCAAACAACTCTCTTCATAAGCACACATGAATCACCTGGTGATTGCTGTGGTCTGAGTATAGCAGCAGAAAAGTCCAGCTTCCTCTTGAAAGGAGAGGCCTGAGAATAAACTGTTCCAAAGCAAAAACCTTTCTCATCATCAAGAAAGACATCCCCATGGACATAGAAAGCAGAACAATGAGGAAACAGTAAAAACCAAAAGGGACACAAGAATTTGCAACAAAACGCGATGCAGATCCATTTGAAAAATGTCAAGTGCTCTCCTCGCATTTTGTTGCAAATTCTAAATTTCTATTGACATCCATCTCCAATCAATGCTAGGGATATCTTACAATGTTCAGGACAGTAAATGATACCAGGAGGAATTCCCCAGGGCAAAAGAGAGCAAAAGAAGGAGGAAAAAATAAAAACTAAATCAAATATCAGAATTTGCAGGAAAACGCGATTTGGAGCATTTGGAAAATGTAAAGCACTATAATCGCATTTTGTTGCAAAATTCTAAATCCTATTCATATCCATCTCTAATCAAATCCTAGGGTGATCTGCTAGATTTCTAGGCACTGAGATTCAAGAATTCTACAGATGGAAGAAATATATATCAGAAAACATTGGAAAGGGTATAGATCTCTGACCTTTCTTTTCCTCTTCCATACTGTTGGAGCCCTGGAGATTCTCCTGCTCTCTTCCAAACTTAAGCTGTAGCACTGGTAACCTGGAGATCTGGTAATGGTAGTAGTCTTCAGACAGGTTGCAGAGTGGATGGAGTGTGTTGGGTAGAAAGTGATCAAAGTGGGAAAGAAAAGGATGATGGGAGGGTGCTGGCAGGGATGGAAGACGGGGAGGGAAAAGTGTTAATGGATCTAATTATGAAATCATGATTGGCACAATTTCTAAGGCAAAAAGTGACCCGTAAATTTCAAATTCCAAAAGATCTGGGTGGGACCCACACGTGTTAAAAAACGACTATATTTCACACATGTGGTATTTAATAACTCCTTTATTTGTATTTTGTAATAATCTACTCTCCTAACTCAGTTCTCTTGCATCTCTACCTCCCTACTCTACACCATCAGCATCCAGACCAGCAGCAGCAGAGGTTCATCCCCAGCACAGGATACTCATCATCAGCACAGCACACTTGCAGATAGCTTCCAGGTTAGTAAGACAATCTATTTCCTTCTCTTCTTGTTTAATAGTATATTAGGGTAAGGAACTGATTGATGTGATGTAGGTTAGATATTATGATAAATATTATATGCATTTTTTAGATTTTCTCCACTGCATGTAGAAGCAGGAAGACTTTTTATTTGGGCCTGTTGAATGAGAGCTTGATCACTTCTTGATGTCCATAGGCTCAATTCATGTTGCACCAAGCTGCATACACACTGAAATGACTAAAGGCATGCTGAAGTATGCTGTCTCTAGAATTTGTAGCAAAACGCGAGGAGAGGGCTTTAGAAATCTCAAACAGCCCAAATCGCATTTTGTTGCAAATTTGAAAATGCTTCTTCATCCACCCATTTCATTGTGATTTTGTAACTTTCTAGGCTATTCAAGGCTGCATAGTTCTTGCATAAACTCAATACATATTGTTTATAGTTGAAAAGACAGAGAATTCATTGTAAGGATGCAATAGCATGTTGTGTCAAGTATTTGCAGAAAAACGCGATTATGAGCTGTTAGAAATTTCAAATCATCGTAATCGCGTTTTGTTACAAATTGTTCAATTTTGCTTTATCCAATTTGTCATCACCTTCTTTTATCATTCCATGTTCTCCATGGTTCTAATCTTTTTCTATTGCTTTGTATGGACCTTTTCAGAGTGATGGCAAGAACCAAGGCAACTGCAAGGAGGTCTGGCAAGGGGCCAGGGCTTGCAGCAGCAGCAGCTGGGGCTGATGTCAAGGAATCTAGTGTGCCTCCAAAAGGAAGAGTTGCACATGGCAGGAAGGGGAAGCCAATGAGCATGCTGCAGCAAAAGTCCAAGAGGTTAAAACATTCTGCAGGTGTGCTAAAGGAGATCAGGAAACAACAAAAAGCTATAGGCTTTGCAATCCCCAAGGCACCTTTTCAGAGGCTAGTGAGAGAAATTTGTGATAGCTGGTACCTTGGTTTCAGGTGGAACAGGACTGCCATTCTTTCCTTACAGGAAATGGCAGAGGATTACTTGGAGAAGTATTTTGAAGATGCAATGCTTGTAGAGCAGCCCATGCTCACAGGATAACTCTGATGGCCAAGGACTTCAACACATTGTCCAGAGTGAGGTGGAGGTATGACAAGCTGGTCCATCCTATGGAATGGCAGGATATTATTAATTCCACCTACAAGGAAATTGAAGGCAGACAAGGTGAAGGTTGTTGAAGTGACCCACTCAATGAGCACCAGAGGGAAAGCTGCTTATGAGGAGTCACTGAAGCAGCAAATAGAAGAATCCAAATCTGCTATAGATGTGGAGACTGTACAGATGGAGCTACAGATACAGAGAAGGTTGCAGGAGCTGGGCCCTAACATAGTTGTCCATATTGAAGATGATTTTTCAGAGAATAATTTTGACTTGACAAAAGCATGCTTGGCAGCATTGGCTCATAAGAATGAGTATTGCTCAGATACTATCATTCTTGCAATGCTCTAGTAAGTGTCTTTTATTTTACATTTGTTTGCAAAACAATCCTTATTGTACCTCCTCCCTTATACCTTACCTTAATTATTGTTTTGTCCAATGTAGCATGATGAGAAGCTGGCTGAACCATGCTGTACAGCATACAGTTTATATTATTGATCCTGCAATTTCCTTCAAGTTAAGAGATCCAAAGGAAACTCCCATGGATATTTCCAATTGGTTCAGACACTGTGATTTTGATCATGTTGATATTTTGCTACTTCCATACCATAACAAGTATGTGTGTGGCTGCTTCTTTTGGGATTTTCCTTCAAGATTGAGTACTCTTGTAGCCTTTGATTTCTTAATGCTTTTTTCCTTATGCAGTGACCACTGGAGCTTTGCTTCTATTGACTTCCAGCAGAAGCAATGCTTTTTATTTAACTCTCCTAGAAACACACACAGAGAGGTTAAATTGTAAGTGGTTTGTGTGCTATGTTTAACTTTAAACTTCATTATTTGGATTTAATGCACACTAACTGAATTATATGTATTGCAGTTGTATTAGAAGACTTCTAGATGCATTGGATCAGTGTCCTCCTAATGTCAATCTTTTGGATTCAATAGAGCCAATAGATTTAGAGGTAGAAAGTTGTTCCCTCTACTGATGTCTATTTCATGCTATGCCTTTGAACTTATTGAATAATTTTATTTTGTTCAGACATTAACAGTTTCTAACATATCTTTCCAACTATCCAGACACCACAACAAGATGATTCAAGTAGCTGTGGCTGGAGAGTGCTGATTAGTGCCAAATATATACTTTCAAGCTATTTTGAGATAGGACAGCCAGAGCTTGTAAGAAAAAATAATTTTCATTTAGCTTCAAAAAATTTGATATTGGTACAAAGTGTTCTAAATCATCATATCTCATTGCAGATGAGAGAAGATAGCTTCAACTCGAGCTATGTGTATAGTTTCAGAGCTGATATAATTTGGAAGTTTTTGAAGTATGCCTTCCCCAAACCTATTGTACCAGCTACTGTCGAGTTGGGTGAGAGCTCTAAAGTCCGAGAAGGTGTCATACACCTTGATGACACAGATGATGCAGATGTGGTGCCACAAGAACAAGGACCTAGTGCTGATGAGGAGAAGCCACAAGAACAAGGACCTGCTGCTCTGCTGATGTTATTGAGAAAATGATGGAGTAGCAGCAAACAGATGCTCCAGGGGCAGTAGAGGAGACAATGGAGCAGCACCAAGAGACTGTACATGACAGGATGGAGCAGCAGAAAGTAGATTCTCCAAATAAAGATGATACGGTGAGCTTGGACCATGTAGAGCAGCCTCTAGATCAGCCTATAGATAAATAGAAAATTGTTGTCAAGAATATGTTTTACATATATAATTAAACACTTCTGTACAAAATTTTACATTTCTGAATATAATACCTTTGTTTATGGAGTCTGTGTTATCTTAATTTTCAAATTTTCAATGTCTTTGCATTTTATTGATCTCTCTCTTCTTTTGAGCACCTGCAAAAAAGCAATATGAAACAATAGGGTAAAGTAAACTAATAGCAGTGCTTAATGAGACTAGGATAAGTCACATGGTATACCTTCTTATTGTTGTAGATAAATAAAAAGTCCTTTGAAATAGAACCTTCTGTCTCAAATAGAATGTCATTGCGTAATTGAGCTAGGGAGCAACATTGTCTTAATGTGATATTGACTAGCACATCACCATTCTCAACAACATCAATATCAAGAAGTTTATTTTCTGCACCAAAAGAATCTTCATCTTGATCCATTGGGACTAGTTTTGTACCTAGCATTCGACTGCGCTTATAATAAAAAGAAAAAATGAAATTTTGTGATGCAACCATGTACTTCAGTTGCATAGAAGGTTGGACAACCTCACAAAACACTGAACTACATGTCTTCTTATCCCAACCTTTATCCAAAAATTGTGGCATGCATGCCAGACTTGTTGCTTTAACTGTGAACATTGTTTTTGAAACCTTCACTGGAAAGGTATTAAACAAGTCTACAAAAACTGTGAGAGGCATGCATAAAGAAATTTTTATTATCCTTGTGGCAATATTGGGCCTCAGAGCTTTCTGTACTTCTTTGAAAAGCTTGGCTCTATATGCCTCTGTAACACTAAAATGTGGGAGAGGCCAATCCACTGAATTCCATGCTGGAAGGTCTTGTTTTCTTAACACACCATGTGTGTTTGCATTGTCCAGCAACAACTGATAAAAATGATCAGTAAAAAATATACTGGATTGAGCTAGCTCTGTTGCACATCGACCTTCGTATTGTTGTTCTCCTATCGATCCATGCAAAACATCTATAAATCCCAGAATACAATCGATGTTTTGCCATGTCTCATACGATGAAGGGTATAAATCTGAAATAAAATAACACAAGAATATTAATAAGCAAAGAAATAAAGCTTTGTCTTAAAAATCCATGCACCTCATAAAGAACAAAACCACAATAGAAAAATATACAATTAGGCCTGTGTTGCGGAAGATCATTTGGATAGTCTCGCAAGACAAGTTCTTTATGCATGTACACATGCTGAATCAAAACTTCTTTCACCGATATCTTTCCTCTGGTGATTTTAAAATCTCATACTCTTCCCTTCCATGATGCCAAGAAAATGTTTTTTGTCTAGGGTCTCTTTCTTTTACTAGGTTGCATGAGCACCCATGCTCCTTTCAAAACAGTAAACCTTTCCCAAGTTCCTTCCGTTTTGACTGTACTTGAATTCTCTACCGAAGAAGCAGGTCGACGGGGTAAGGATGTGTGGTATAATTCTGCCTTCATAGCATTATCATCCACAGAGCGTCTTCCACAAGAACGACCATAGTTTTTATTCACCATGGATACCTTGTGAATCTGTAACCACAGCAAAGTAGTGTAAACAAGATAACAAAGTGAAGTTTCAAGAAAGAGAAAGTGGGCAGACAGATAGTTGACAAGAAACATCTTACTCTAAGCCAAACAGGATCAAGGGAGCAGTTTTGGAAAAGAAGAGGTTGCTGCACAATGAGGCAGTGGTGTAGAATGGTAGACCTTTCGAAGGAAAGGCAGCACAACAATTCAAAGTTCAAAGGGAGGTGGAAGCGGGAAGGCCCTTGTCAGAGAAAATGTCAGACTAGATTCTATCTTCATGTCCAAAGATCTTGTGAGAATAAAAAACCAATCTCCACATTAATGTAGCACGCTTGTACCTACATAAAATATTGTTTCTTTTATCTATTTTCTTTTATTTTTGTGAATTTCCAACGTTACGTTGGCCCTCTGTTCATTGGTTGAGAGCTTATTTTTCCAAACCGTAAAAGGCCCCAAAATGAGCTCCCTTTTTCCCTAATGGTATATCAATGCTGCTTGCCCATTATATAAGCTACACACATTTAACATCTCTAAAAATGCTGGTAGATGTGGCACAATCACAAACATTTGTATATCTTTTAAGACTACAAAGCTCATGCCCAAATTCCATAGCATGCTTGTCTCGACATCGGCTTGGGCTGTAAAAGTTGATAGCTCATATAAGTTATTATGCTGGATTCCTTTCCTAGCGATAGCTCATATAGGTTCCCAATGATGTTACTGCCTAGCATCCATGACTGCACCAACCTTATCAAAGAGACCCTTATAGTTCATATTAAATTTTTCTCTTGATGTCTGGCACATAAAGGGCATCATACAAATTCTTAGCATCACCATTGCTAGAAACAAAAGAAATGGTACTTGAACCCATGGCTGACATTTGGCATCATTCACAAACACCACCAGGATGGAATCTCCCCATAGAATAGTAACTCTTCTGACTAGTCATATGTTGGGATGCTCCATTGTCGATGATCCATGAACTATTGGATGTTGAGGAATGTTTTGCTTTTACGTAGATTTCTTCTATTACCACAAATAACTCCAATTCCACTTATGCACTATTCTTGGACTCCTTCTTCCAAGGCTTCAAAGTGCCATTCTTCTTATCTAACTCCTTCAGCCTACATACTTGGACCACTTGACCAGACTTGTCAGTAGAAACACTTTGCCTTAGATTTCTTCTTTTGGATAGGATTACTATCTTGCGTTTCTTTTCATTTGCAAAGAATGCTACATTTCTACCATCTCTGGCTTTGAAACACATCTCTCCCTTCATCAGCATTGCACTGAACTTAAAAGTAAGAGGCAGGTTGTAAACTTGCATGTTCGAGGGCAATACTTTGATGAACCTATGTGCTAGTTCTTTCACTAGTCTTAGTGATCCCCCACACTACCATCTTATCTTGTAGATTCTTTATCCCTGATATGAACTGGTCATTTTATCTTATAGATTTTTAAATCTATGATATAAACTGCTCTGCAGCTTCTCCATCAGAATGCCTTTCTATTATAAGCTAATTCTCAAGGTTTTAAATCCTTATCTGATTCCTTGTCTCATAAGAACTTACATAGCTTCAAAAGTTATAGCAGTATGCTGAATCAGGGTCGTCATCACCAAATAAGTGATGCTGGTGACAATGGCAGATAACGTATTTGCATTCCTTAGCCTCTATGCCAAAATGAGAACAAGATATGGTAGTATGGTATGTAGTAGATCTGTTGGATCCAAAGTAGGACTCAGTTTTGCATTAACCCTTGTTGTAGTTTCCCACAACTCATATGAATCAATGGACCTAATCTTAAACTTTTAAAGAGTGTAATTTATCCCATCCACCTTCTCATTACCAAAAGGTGGAGGGTGGGGGCATGAGCAGCTGTGTTATTTATAGGTTGGGCCATCTCTTAAAAACTGCCTTTATAAAAAACAAGCTTTTCCTTGCTTGTAAAACCTTGATTATGAATTGATGGCATCAAGAGTATTTGAATATAATGAACTTGTAAGGCTATCAAAGTAGTCTATATATAGTACCCAAGGTTGTTATGGATGTAGGTCATGGTGGCCCCACGTCAGCTAACCTATGACTTGGTCCAAAATGACCAACTGACCACATCATATTAGACTATAACAAATTCCCATACGCACTTAGTGTAGCTCCATGGCCATGTAAAACCATCTAAACCCTCAAACGCACCCTACAACCTGAGAACAATGCATCCTCAATTTTCTATCCACCATCACTCACTAATGTCGTCACACATAGCCCGCACAAGTATGCATCCTACTTAGTAGAGCGCCAAGACTAGATAAGCCATTTCCTAACCATCTCGCCATATAAGTCTGCTAGGTGCTTGGGTGCTCACCACAACAACTACCCCTCATATAGGAGGCCTTACAAAGTAGAGCACATTTATCACCCACAAAAACATGAGGGGGGAGCATTGAGCAAACACTTTTTTAAAATATTTAAGGCTATGAAGAACCATTGGTTTTGCATGCTCAGTGGAAGTCTCAGCGCAGTAGGAAACAATCAAATCTCATATATTTTTCACATTCATATAGCACCACTTTACACAATAATACTTATTTTTAATTGACGTGAATTTCTCGAGAAAGTCACGCATGAATAACCACCCCTGTTTTTCATGCCATAAAAATGTTAAAAAATACAAGATCTACTAACTTCACTTCATCATTTAAGTGGTCTACACTATTAACATATATGAAAATGATCAAAACAAGACTTTTTTTTAAACGTGAAAAACTAGTTTGGCTTTTCACGTTTAAAAAAATGATCTTTATATATTGATATCATGTTCTTTTGCATCAGTGAACCATTATAGCATATTTGTGCCTCAGGATGATGACACATTTTTTTCAACATGAATATCTCAAGAGATTCACAGCTGTAAAAAACAACTCTGATTTTTTATACCAAAGGAAACCCATCATGATCATTATATAGGCATGTAGATCACTTGAATTCAATGTAAAAAGAAAAATAAAAAGAAAAAAGAGGTTGACCCCTACCAAACATGCTTCACTCACATCCAGATCACATTAGAGATAATTTCATAAGTTACATGGTATTCATAACCAATTATATTAATGGGTAAGCTGATGGGCTTACCATTATTATTTTAATTGGTTAATTACTGTAGTAGGTGGCTTTGTGAGTAAACACGGTAAGCAGTGCACAAAATCACAATTCCAATCGCTCCATTTTTATCAAAGCTAAAGGTGCAACATGTGTAATACTTTACTTTTCACCATAGCTTAAACAACCAATTTTTTAGAATGAATAGGTGCACATGCATCTAGTGCAAATGTTAATCCTAGTTAGGATTAACATTTATGCTCCTCCAATTGAGGACATTAATAAGTGTCATACAAAGGCACTATAAAAGTTGTAACATTATGTGATATTGGCCACCCAAGCCTTAGTTAGTAAGTTCTGGGCACCCAAGTGTGAATAAGGGCCAATTGTATATAAGGTATTTTCTCATAAAAATGAAGAGACACAATCCCCCTTTGTGCTATGAGAGTTCTTGCTTTGTCTTGAGAGAGAGAGAGAGAGTGTGTGAAAGAGTACTCTAGCACATGTGCCTTCTCTATACTTATATGCTTGCATGCTTGTGTGGTGAAGTGAGAGAGAGAGATTGGCTTTTGTGGTGGTGTGAGCGACTCTACAGTGACAACATGGAGGTGAAGCTTAGAGGATTGGAGCTTCTCAAGCGAGCTTGAAGTCCTCAAGGGACACGAGCTCAAAGCATTGGTAAGTTCCCTACAACAGTTGTGTTCTATTGCTTCTTCTAAAGGTGAATGCATATAGTTCCTTCTCATAGGTGTGGTAGCGCATAACATTTTTGGCACCGCTACTGGGGAAACACCTTTGTTTCTTCCATCCTCTTTGAGTTTCAGCTCCCATTACACAAGTTTCATCATTGCCTTTATATTCTAGTAGTGTATTGTTTATGGAATGAATGGATAAGGTTTGAGTGGAAGTGAAGGTTTGTGATAAATTGGTCGTTTTTGTTGTGTCGGTGAGTACTGGGGTGACCTTAAAGAAAAGCTCCACTGTTTTTTCCTTTTAATTTTAATGTTTGTATCACCAAATTAGTGAATGTGAATGAGCAGGGTGATATTCTGTTTTTGTTTCTTTGAAAAAATCCACAAAAATTATAAAAATAAGGAGCCATTGGTTGTGTTTTGAACTCGCATTACATTCCTTATGTCTAGCACAATCATTTTGGAGCATCTGGATAAGTAATTTGCCCCCAAACTCATCTCTGTCGATGCGGGAACTCCACACATGAAAGTGCAGAAAAATAGATCTCACGATGTAAACTACTTCTCGCTATCTCAGGCGTGAACCACTCCCACAATTAGTGCTGCAAATCAAGGGATTACCTTGCTAAAAATAAGTCATCGTATCCTGACATCTCTAACATAACAGGTCCGACAAAATTGTAATTCGTGAACTAGTAAAGAATGCTTCACGACGTGAAACACTATATAGTTCACAACGTGAACGATTTAGATCTCACGACGTGAACGGTTCTTGGAAATTTCATGTGGCGTGAACCAATTAGATCTCATGACGTGAATTGCATAGCTTTTCACGACATGAACTGTTATCTCAATTTCACGACGTAACCATATTTAGTTCACAAACCTAGTATTATTAGTTCAAGGTTAGGGAAGTGCCTTCATTGAGCACATTGAGACCAATAAATTAGATCAAGGTAACAGTGACTTATGAATCCGACGTAATTATTGGAGCACACGAGAGTACAAAAATTAGTTCATGACGTGAACTACTTACCATTTCATGACGTGAACGATTCTCTGACATCTCACAACGTGAACTGTTATCTGCAGTCTCATGGACATAGAAAACAAAGAAAAATCAAATCAACAACACCTTACCAAAATTCAGTTGGGGTAGCAAATTATCTCATCAAATCGCATTCACATGCACTTGAGGTCTAGAAAGCTCATAAGAGATAACCTCACTCCCGAACGAGCGACGATAGTGTATCAAATCACCCAGGATCTTCCTATCAAAAGAGTGTTGGTTTAGGCCACTTAGTGAGCACTCAATTGAGTGTTTTAAGGAATCTAATCATCGTCGAGACAAGTAGTGAAGAATCCATGGAAGAAGGGCTATGATTCTCTGGGTTTGGGGAAGAGAAGAAACCACTCTTCTTGGAAGCGCAATCTGTGGGCACGGGTCCGTCAACCAGCATTGGACTAGGTCCAAGGCAAGAAGTACCAACCCAACTTTTAAGTTCTAGGTCCAAGGCAAGAAGTACCAACCCAACTTTTAAGTTCTAGGTTGTCTAACACTGGCACCCCTAGAATGAGAAGAGACTTGGAAAGTGCAGCCAGGATAGGTTAAGTATTCTTCCCAACCTCAGAGGAAGTGGAATTAGATTTGAAAAGGGTTGAAGTAGAACGACAACTGCGAGAATTAAGCTTAAGGAAACAAGAGCTCGATACTTGAAGGGCTAGGGTTGAACAAAAGGAAATGGGAAATGTGAATCCATTTCAATAACGTGGCAAAGAGCCAGAAATAGTTATGGGCAAGACTGATGGAGACATTCCAAATTTAGAGCCCATTAATGAAGAGCCAAGAGTAGAGGAAGGATTTGTGACCCAGGATGAAGGGGATAACCTACCGAGGGAAAATGGTGAAGTAGAGAACCGCCTGTAAGCTAAGAAGTACATTGAGCAAATGATCAATCATCCCATGTTCTTACAGGTAATCTTTAAGCTTCTAACAAATTTTGAAGACATCTAGATAGTGTATATAGAGCTACACCATTTTAGTGGGGGAGAGGAGTGATCATGGTAGTTCCTTTTGCTAGTGAAGCTCATGTAGGTGATCATTCTCTTTTACAAAGTCTAAAACCCACAATCTACATTATAACTCAGGCTTAAGACAAGTAGCCTAAACTATCCTAGTTGGCTAAATATGGTGACTAACCTATATTCATAAATTCTCTTGCTATGCTTCAAGTATTACTTTACATTGATGATATTAAATATTTTCATTATTGCATATGCCCATGGGGATGATATTGATCAAATTGCTAAGGTTATACCCCCCTATTTCATAATATGAGACACTGAGGAATGCAAAAAATGTGAAGGTGTAGCCGATTGATGGCTTCCTATTATGACCATCACATCCCTTTGACGTAGAAGACAACAAATTATAGCTAGAGATTTTTGCACATGGGAGCATGCAAGCACCCCTATGACTTCATGCCCTTTAGCATGGGACCTTGGCCAAAATTTATCCATCATGAAGGCCAAGGTTATCCCCTCTCTCATCCAACTTTTTTTTATCTCTCTCCCCCTAGCTATCATTATACACCACAAACCACCACCACTATGAGACCCAAACACGCGGCGTCCAAGTCATCATCCCTTATTGGGTGGATTAGTCCTTCATAGATTGGGCATTAGGCACCTTCTTTTGGGCTAGACATTCCACATACACCTTCACATTTAGGCTTCCTTTGGTCCTTTAAACCTTAGTCTATGTGACTGAAATAAATTATACATCATTTGAGGGTCACATGGCACTCCCCCTTGCTAATAACATTCACCCAACATTACTTGATTTTTTCAACACTCCCCCTCATGTGATGAACTACCACCACCATACATGCATTGGATCTACATTCTTAGTCATTTGCTAGAGTGGTTTATCATAGGTGCCTCATAGGCTACAATGTTGGTTTGAGCTTGGTCTTCTTGTTTATTGTTGTGAAAGACTTAGTGGTTGTTTCCCTAGACTTCTTGAGAGTTCTTCCTTTACTCTTACACACACACACACAAAAGCATGTGTACTCATTTGGTCGTGGCTTTTTACAAAGGTTAATTTTAATAAAGGAGAGAATGAAATGTTTTTTGATGAAGTCGACCTTAATGAAGCCCATGCATAAAAGACACTTATTCTTTATGTGAGAATCCCGTAAGGCCCATGTAAGCACACCCTTTTTTAGGGCTATTTTACACCTTAAAACCCTAAGGCTTTAATAAACCTTATCTTGAGTCTATGATGCTGTTGGAGGGGACTACGGTGAGGGATTGTGTGTGTCTACAAGCTACTGTTGAGTTGGTGGGCCATTGTTGGGTCGAGGGGGACCGTTGAGCTCACACACACACACACACACACACACACACACACACACACACACGCACACACACACACGCACACACACAAACGCACACAGATTGAGACACATGAAATCAAGAGCTGGAGAAATTATTCTAGATAAGAAAATTTGAGAAGTGATAGTACAATGCTCTAGGGTACTAAAGTACGACTGCCTAAGAGGGCAATCACATGGGGGGAAAACCCTTCCCAACAACAAGAAGGTTAAAAGTACCCATGTATAAGAGTCTGATCATACCAGAATGACCACAAATTATACACAACACATGTAACAAAACCCTTGGAGGTGAATGATATGAATGTGTATAGGGAATAGTAGATCAATCCCCAAATAATAATAAGCCTAAAGCCTTGTGGAAGACTTCAAACTTTTCTCTCACAAGAGCAAGCTAGAAATTAAAGAGAAAGATATAAGAAGAATCTCCATAGAGCAAGAGGTAGCAAGGTATCAATAGGAAACCAAAGAGATCTATGAGAGGAAGCTCTCTAGAAGCTAGGAATCAAAGAGCAAGAGGTAGCAAGATACCAAAGATCTCAAGAAATAGCTAGTGAAGGTGAATCGAGATCTAAAGTAGCAAAAAGATCAAGAAGCAACCATATTTAAGTGCTTGCAAAGGGATAAGAAAACTTAATAAACTCTTAAAGAGAAGGATGAGGATATAGCCATCAAGCTCAAGGAAAGGAAAGGCTCATGCTCATCCATGTGGTGGAGATTGGTAAGAATCTAAATGCTCCAAGGATTGTCCTTCAATCCTTTACTTTTTCATTTTCAACACTAACCCTCTCCTTTCTTCAGCGCCACATCAACTTTTAGAAACCACTAGCCACATATCATTTCTAAGAGTCAGAGACTACAACACCCTATACATGTAACCCATGGTCAATCAAAATTAAGAATCCTAAAGATGTATTCATCACATCCATTGATCATAAACTTCCAATCACTAGCCACATATCATTTCTAAGAGTCAGAGACTACAACACCCTATACATGTAACCCATGGTCAATCAAAATTAAGAATCCTAAAGATGTATTCATCACATCCATTGATCATAAACTTCCAATCACGGTGTTGATTAGTCTAGGATTTGGTGTGGAGAGAGAGAGAGAGAGAGAGAGAGAGAGAGAGAGAGAGAGAGAGAGAGAGATCAACTCTAAAAGTAGCCATATAAGCTATTCTTGAAGAGACCCTGACATGGTTCAAAGATGAGGGTTGGAAGTAAGAAAGACAATTAACTTATGTCCATCTACAGGTAGCCAACAACACTAGTTACCATATGAGGGGGATCTTGTGCTACTTTTCAAGAGAACCTACACCCAAATCTAGGCAAATCATTAGGGGACATGCATGTTTCATATCCCAACAAGGAAGGAGAGGATGCTACAAAATTCGTTGATGCACTTTAGTTATCAACAACATAAAGCCTAAAGAGCATGAAGAGACAGATAGAGAATAAGCAAGGCCACCAAAAGGAACCTCTACATCAACATTCATATGGAGTTTCCCACTAACAATACACTTAAAAAAACATAAGCCCCCTACCATCTAGCACTGTTACACCTGTAGACACTACACAAACCATAATTAACACACCTACAACCTCACCTTTATCTTTTCTTCTTGTTTTGGCCCATGGCAGTAGTGAATCACTCAAGAGCATACATACCTAAATGATGCAACACACTTGGGATGTGCTCAAGATTCACATTGTTGCACTACTTTTCTAGAGCCCCCAAAAGTGACAAGATTTGGATATCAAAAAGCAGTACACTCAAGATGATGAAGTGATCTCCATCATAGACTTTCTTGGTGTGCAACCAAACAAGAAATTAGACTAGAGAACCAAGTATCTATAGTTGTAGTTCAATCATTATATACAGTTGCCAAGGTACTTGAGAGTGGATCCTACCTACATGCTAAACAAAAGAAGATGGACCACTCTATGGAGTTTCAAGTAGTGTCAAAGCAAGATACTCATGTGTGTTTCCATTCTTTGAGCCACTGATATCTTTTTGTTTTTGTATGTCTTCCAACCATTTTTTGTACCAACCCTTTTTTAAGAGCCCCCTAGTAAAAAAGCTAGAGGGATCCCTTAATTACTTGTTATCACTTGAGTAATATTATATTATGTTTTGATCTTCTTCTTGAGCCTCTCAAACGTCTCTTACAAGGAAGTTTTAGATAAGTCTTTAGCCTTGGAGAGAACTCTTCCAGATTATTTGGTGTTTCTTATAAGTTTTCTTTTGGCCTTCGTTGACTTGTTAATATTTCTTTTCTGAACCTAGTTTGAATTCCAATGCTACAATGTAATCCTAAACCACCCCATGGAGGTGGTTTAGGATTACCTCTTATAGCATTAGAATTCAAACTAGTTAATATTTCTTTTTTGAACCTAGTTCGAATTCTAATGCTACAAGGTAGTCCTAGACCACCCTATGGAGGTTGTCCTTTATTATTGTATTCTCATCATATTTTGCGATAACTACTCCATCCACTCATTTTAATAAGTGGTCAATCATGTTTTTTTAAAGTGTGGCAAGAGATCCTACAAAGGATATATCTTTGCCATTGTCCATTGCAAAGGATGCCATGTGATTGTCCACGTCCACCATCAAGGTTATGCCCACCCAAGTGGAAAAGAAAGATTTAAGAAAGATTTTATTAATGCTTACAAAAGACTAAAAGAGTTTTTGAGGGAAAAAAATGGAACAAGTGAAGATACTAAACGTCAAAAGAAAAAGAAAGGTATGTGTATTACATAGTCCCAAAAAGTACAAATGATTATAAGGTCTCTAGTAAAAAGAGGTAACCATATGTTATCTTCATCATCATAAGCAAATTACATAGCCTCAATTCATGTGTAGTAGTGCATTTCTATGTTAATCTTTATGTTATAGGAATATATCCCTAATTTGGAGTTGATGGGAAAAGGTTCTAAATCTTTGGGGGTGGGCCATTGGATGGAACTACTATTGATCCAAAAACACAATTTAATGCCAAGATCTAATGTATCACTCTTGATTTGTTTGCTCTATTTAGCATTACCACAATTGGGTGCTCATTATGACCTTTTAATGTGAGCTTAAAAATTCTTTAATGGAGGTCTGAATAGTATCCTACTCATCTTTTCTCCTTGAGTTAGTCTTTATATGAAAAAACAACTCTGTTAGCAAGTATCTACCTTAACATATAAATTTGACATTTGTAGTTCATTATTTGAAGAGGAACCAACCTCTATTGCGTACCTTCGTTAACATATTTAACATTTGTAGTTCATCAGTTGAAGAATAACCAAATTTAAACTTCTTTGTATCTCATAACCGATTTGACATAAACATATAATGCTCCTCATAATGCTCCTCTATCTCTATCTCTTTAATAGTGCAGACTTGCTCTTGCTTTAAAAGGACCTCTAGTCACATTTCTTTAATTTAAGTTTGATGGAAAGATACTTTCATTTGACCAGTGGTGGCAATCCTTATGTCATGATATGTAATACTATCCTCTAAATCCTCTATAGAAATGAAGTTTTATAGAAAGCTCTAATGAGATCAACCATGTCTAAAATATGTGAAACCAAATTAATTCTGAATAGATGATGCACTTAATGTCTTACCAATGTCCTACTTAAAAAGGCCAAAAATGAAAACCTCCAAGCTTGATAACTTGGTCATTTTATGAGTGCACAAATATCTTTCCTGAGGTTTCTGAACACTAGCCACATGAGCGGCTACACTAATGTGGTGGGTTGGACAAGGCCTTGAGTATTTGTTAGGAGACAAAGACTCAAGTATATTAAATTGCACATTACCAGTAAAATCAAATTGCACAAAGTGTAGACAATACTCAAAATTGGGTCCAATTTGCCCCCACACATGAGTGCTTCCTCCTGGTGTATTTTAACTGATTATTCTCAAAAGAAGCTTTTGGTCTCAAAATAACTCTCAATACAAAAATAGCTTACTTTTCTTTACGTGCAAGTCTTAATCTTAAAATTAGATGATAACCTTTGACCCAATAATTATTTACAACCTTTAATTTAAATGTCTATAAGAGAGCTTTCATGTGCTAAAAACTTCAAAAATAATTTAAAAATTATTGTAGATATTATTGGGTCAAAGGTTGTCGCTCAATTTTGGGAAAAAGACTTGCATGTAAAGAAAAGCAAACTATTTTTTTAATGAGAGGTATTTTTGAGCTCCAAAGCCTATTTTTAAGAATAATCGATTGAAAAACATGATGAGGAAGCATGGTCTCACTCATGTGTGGGGGTAAATTGAACCCAATTTTGAGTATTATCTATGCTTTATGTAATTTGATTTTATTGGTATTGTGCAACTTAATGTTCTTGGGTCTTTGTCTCAAGAAAGCAAGAGGGTAAGATCATAAGAGAACAAGAAGAATAAAGCTTTGCACAAGTGGGAATAGTTGTCACATTCACATTATCAAAAGTTAGATATATACATGGGCCTTTGCTCATAGTCAACTCAAGTCAGTGCCTATAGCCTAACCTATCAGAAAAAGGGTAGGATCACAAGAGAAGAAGAAAAAAGCTTTTACACAAGTGATAATATTTGTCCCATTAACATTATCAAAAGTTGTATATATACGTCAGGCCCATAGCCTATCTCTACTCGTATTTATACATTGGGCTTTGCCTAGTTGTCCAACTCAAGTGGGTGCCCATAGTCTATCTCTACTAGTATATACAAGCCTTTGCACAAGTGAGAATAGTTACCCCATTCACACTATGAAAAGCAATTGTAAATATGGGGCTTTGTCTATAGCCAATTCAAGTGGGTGCCCATTCACACAAGTGAGAATAGTTGTCCCATTCACACTATCAAAAGTAATTGTATATATGGGGCTTTGTCTATAGCCAACTCAAGTAGGTGCCCATAGCCTATCTCTAGTAGTAGCAAGAGGATAAGATCAAAAGAGAAGAAGAAGAAAGCTTTACACAAGTGATACTAGTTGTCCCATTCACATTATTAAAAGTTATATATATACATGGGGCTTTATCTGGCCACCCAACTCAAGTGAGTGAACAGTAATAAGGTCCAAAAAGACACAATCTTATAAGGTAGAGACAAAACAAAGAATACACACCCAAGTATTGATTTAGAATATGCTCCAAAGAGATCTCCTTTCAATTAGAGATAGATGGGAATTGCTTCTAAGCTTTCTCCTTTCTTCCTTGGTCCATGGATCTTCTACCTTGGCCTTGTCTTTGTCAATATTTTTAAGTACTCATACCTGCTCTGGTGCATCTTATTGTTGTATCTTCTTTGAGCACAATGATGACTTTTGATACCTTTCTATTCTCATCCTCAATTGTCACACCCTTGAGCTAGCATCAATTTCGGTACCCTGGTAGAATCCTTAGGCCTTTAAAGAGCTCTCCATGGTTACCCATCCTTGTGTGGTCGGATCACCCTTAGATTTTTGACTTCTCCCATTTGTCTCTATCCTTGGTAGTATCCTTGGGCTTTTAAAGAGCTTTTTATGGTCACCCATCCTTGTGTGGCTAGATCACTGTTAGGTTTGCGGCTCCTCCCTTTCTCTGGGATCCATGTCAGCTTATCTTTTATTGCTCACTCTAGGCTCAAAATATCAGCTTTTGGGCTCCACAACTACTTTGGCCTTTTGAAGAAGGGAAGAGTATTGTTTGTTGGAGTCATTGGGGTTTTTAGTACCCACACTTATTGTTTTTGACATTATGCATTCTCTAGGAAGTGGAGGTAGCAACTAAAATTGGGGTAATTATTGGCAGTTCTTTGGATTCTTTTACGGTTCCTCCTTGGTTCTAGATTGGGTTTCACATCTTAGGTTTAGCTTTTGGCTTGTTGGCCTTGGCTTCTGATAAGATTGTTTTGATGATGCTTGGATGATCATCCTTATTAACTTGATAGGACCTGTTTGTAATAGAGTGAGAAATTTCTAGATCTCAGTGGAGATTTATCCTAGTTTCCCTTCCATTAGAAGAACATTTGTTGTCCTTTGCTCAAGTTTCATGGTCACAATCCTTGCCATCCAATCAATGGTACAATCATGTTTAGCAATCCATCCACTTCGAAGAGGATGATTTCTTGAGGCATTGGTCTTGCAATCATGACAAAGAAACTATCTTCCATGCGATAAGAGTTGATGTGAAAATTTGTTAAGTATTAATAGTGATTAATGTTAGAATAAACTAGTGTTAGATGGTTGTGTAAAAACTAGCACACTCTAGCACTCTAGTGTGTGTAATCTTAGGTTTAAATAAGCAATGCTTGTGTGTATGAACATCCTCTAGTGTGTGGATTCTTTTGTGGGAATTTGTTAAATATTAATAATGTGGGAATAAAATAGTGCTAGGTGGGAAATTTTTTAAGTATTAATAGTGTGGGAATAAACTAGGGTTAGGTGGTTCTGTAAAAACTAGTACACACTAGCACTCTAGTGTGTGTAAGATTAGGTTTAAATAAAGCAGTTTTAGTGTCATTGAACATTTGCTAGTTTGTGGAGATTTGCTTAGTATTAATAGTGATTAATGTGGGAATAAACTAATGCTAGATGGTTGTGTAAAAATTAGCACTCTACTATGTGTAAGCTTTGGTTTAAATAAGGTAGTGCTGAGGTCTAAATAAAGTGGTTCTAGTGTGTGTGAACATCCACCAGCGTGTGG
Source organism: Cibotium barometz (assembly GCF_041138505.1). Taxonomy (NCBI): domain Eukaryota; kingdom Viridiplantae; phylum Streptophyta; class Polypodiopsida; order Cyatheales; family Cibotiaceae; genus Cibotium; species Cibotium barometz. The sequence continues at coordinate 19,055,002 of NC_141055.1, forward strand.
ATTCCTTTATGTGTAGGAACAACCTCTTAGAAGGACCTTGTGTAAGCAATGATGTGTAAAGGTGACACCTCTTAGGGACACTTGGTATGCCTTAACATGCGGCATGTGTGGTGGCAGCATATGCAAACACCTTGTAGAGGAAGGTCTCTCTTATAAAAAGGATCAAATTTCATAATACAAATATACTTTCCATGACTCACTTGTGTAATCTTCTTAATCCTCTATTGAATACTCTATTAATGTGATGATTACCTTGTTGGTCAACATTAGTCTCTCTTTGCACTCAGTCGTGCTCTTTGCTCACTCTCGATTGGGACTAGCTCTTGACCATCAACAAGGGACCAATAATGGTATCAAAGCTATCATCTGCCCAAGTGTGGCTAATCCCAATCCTATCGATGCCATGCATGAAGGGCCAACCCACCACCCATAGAGCTAATTGTCACCCCATAGATGATCGCTTTAGAGCTCCTCACCCTATTGATTCGCCACCCTCTAGTTCCTAGTCTAGGCGACACAAGTGCAGAGGGTCCACCCATCCAAGCGGCATCATTACTTTTCACCAGCTTGTTAGGTGTCTTAGCTCCCATTGTGGGTGGCACTAATATAGCAAGCTCCATCGCATCGCCGCTCTACTCATCCCATTAGTTCTGAGACCACCACCACTGTTGTTGCCTAGCGACCATCATACTGGTGCATGTGTTCTTGCACATTGAGAAGAGATTCTTGGGGGTCTTTGTGACATTTGTCAAGTGGGGGATTAGAGGAATTTTCAACCAGCAGAGCTTCTTACATCGAGAGGTACATAAATTTTGGTGCTTTCTTTTGCATACATCATTTTTATGATATTCAAAGCTTCTCTAGTACATTTTTAGGGATTCTTGTTCCAAGGGGAAAGCCTGTGAAATGGAAGCATCCATTGGCACTCAAGTACACTCTAGGAACTCCCTTCTTGTGCATGTTTTTAGGAGCCTAGTTTTGCTTAGTCAAGGATACATTTTGTTCCTGGTATACTTTGCAATCACATCCTAATTTTTGACAAATTATGGTGTCTTGTGTACACATTCTATTCATCATTAAATATTTTCTTATAAGCATATAGGGTGCTTCAAGGGTTCTCTTATGGGGGGTCTCTCTTGTTTTGAGTGCACATAGTTTTCTTTGAGAAATCCAACATTATGAGGAGAGATGGCACACATTTTGGGTGTATGGACATTGAGGATAGACTTGATAGCTCTAATTATTCACTGTTAATAGCTAGGGGATTTTAAGATATTTTCAATAGGGATGAACCATGTCCTCCCCCATAATAGGTGGGGCCCGAATAGTTGCTCATATGGTTTCTAGAATTCAAAGGGTCCTCCTTCTCCTACTGAAGAATAACATATCCCTCTCATTAGATTAAAAGCCTATTAATGGCTAGGGGACTATAAGATATAGCCAATAGGGATGACCCATGTCCTCCCTCAGTAAGCAAATAGGGATGACCCATGTCCTCCCCCAGTAAGCAAATATCCTTAGTAGGTGGGGCCTAAACAATTGCTTAGATGGTTGCTAGAATTCCAAAGGGTCCCCCTTCTCTTACTGACGAACAACGTATGCCTCTCCTCGGTTTTTATTTTTCTTCTCATTGAGCATGTATCTGCTTTTCAATCTCTCTTTTTCTTGTTTCCTTATCTAAGTGGATGTCTTCTAGTTACTTGTAGGAAAGAGGTTTATAGAACTTCCTAAGTTTGCTTCCATTAAGGAATCCTTCCATTTGGACTCCATCTAGTGTTTGTAGGTGGACATCTCCTCTCATGGTCATTTCATAGATCCTAAACCCATTCCTCTCCTCTTAGCTTGAGTTTTCTGTTGTTTTTCTCGAGGTTGTAGAGTAAGACCATGTCCCTTTCTTAAACCTCTTAGTTTTGATATTCATGTCGAGCCACCTTTCCTCCTCCTCTTTTCGGCATACATATCCACTAGAGAGTGTAACCTAGCCTCTTCTAATTTCTCAAGCTCAATGAGTTATTGAGATAACTCATGGCTTGTCTATTTCATTTGCTTGGCTACTCTCAAACTTGGGATCGTGGATTCTACAAGGAGAATTGCATCAAGTCCAAAGGCCTAGTTGTAAGGTGTCGTCTTTGTTAAGGTCTTATAGGCAATTTATTATACCTATAATGTTTATGTAAGTTTCTGTTCATAGTCAATCTTGGAAGCTTATACTATTTTTGAGTTGTTCTCTAAGGAGTCTCTTCTACAAGGAGAATTGCATCAAGTCCAAAGACCAAATTGTAAGGTGTCATCCCAATTGAAGTTTTGAAGGTACTTCATTATGCCCATAATGTTGATGCAAGTTTTTGTTCCCAATAGTCTCAGAAGCTTCTACTATTTTTTTGTTGTTCCTCGAGGAGTCTTTTCTTTCAAGGAATTCTTTGAGGAGTGCCTAGTGTCCTATTAACACTTTCTCATCTTCATCATCATTATCTACTATCGGTCTCGATGTGTAGCTGGGATTGAAGCCTACACTAAAGCCTCTGAGTGGTAGGAATGTGTCCTCATTGGAAGACATTTCTTCAAACTTTGGATCCATAATTTATCCTTGGTTTTTTGGATATGTAATCCCTTTAGGTTCTGAGACTACAGAAGACATGCTTCTACAATAGGAAGAATGCCATTTTCATCTTCATCTCACAAAACTCGGTTCTTGTCCATTGTAGCCCCAACATATGATGCATCTAGTATTTCTCCTTCCTCCTTATCAGAAGTGATGGAATTTTCCTCCTCATGCTTCCACCTTTTACAGCTATGGACCATGTGACACATATTTATGATTTTCATTATACATGTGTTCTAAATAATTCCATAAAGTTGGTTAGTAATGAGGACATAAATCTGTCTATGAACACATTTATGTCTGATTAAACTAGTGCTAACGAAGATAATGATAAGCTTTGAAAGAGTTGAAGTGCCAAATGCACCATTGTGACATAATAATCCACCTAGCCTAGGTGTTCTGACCCCAATCCAAATGAATTTGCTAGGTATGATTTTGCTCATTAGTAATAATAATGTAATGTATATCTGTGGTGCATGCACTTATAAAATGTACTCTTTATAGGAGTGTCTCGTCATACATCCTCGACAGTAGTCCTTGATGTTCCGAGCGAACGTCAGAGTGCTAGTTCCTCTACTATTATAGAAGCCGCAGCGCTGACAGGTGTAATAATCAATTATGAACACATGTGAAAGGATTGTGAAAGTATGTCTTTTATATCCTGTAATGACAATTAATGTGTAACTCTTCTCAACATGGTGTAGTAGGACATGATTCTACAAAGATGAAGGCATTTGTTGGGGATCCTTTGAGGATAGGCAATGCAATTCAGAACCAAGAGTGTCCATAGAAGCTAGTATGTTTTTATGATGTGTTGCACATGGTGAAAGAGGGAGACCGGACCTTTAATGTTAAAGGTGTCAATACGAGCACATTGTGTGATTGTATTATAGTGAGGTTGCCCACACAAAGTTCCGTTTATTGCTACCCCGATGACATTGGCCCACCATGGAATCTTTGTACATGTGAGTGATGAGATGATTTTTCCTTCATTATTAAGACCTTAAGTGTTGTTATATATATGTTGCATGTATGTCATTCTTACGTTTTATGTCTATGCCACATAGATGGAGAGGAGCCTTTAATGCTTTAGATTTGTGAGAGTATCTTAGACGATAATGGCTCTATTATTGTCATCGGTACTATATATCATCTGGCAACCATTATAGCATAGGTCGAGTAATCTGGCTTCTCCTTAGACACCCTGGTGAATGTGCGGTGTACAACGCAGATTGGAAAGTCGTTTGGACAAGAGGTAAGCAACAGTAACCATAGAGGTTGCCATTGAACATCACTTTTTGTTACAATAAATCATCTTATATTCTTGTGCACACATACCCTTGTTGCTGCTACCTTCACGAGCATAGTTGGAGTGAGCATAGAGAGAGAGAGAGAGAGAGAGAGAGAGAGAGAGAGAGAGAGAGAGAGAGAGAGAGAGAGAGCAAAGAGAAGGATATATATATAGAGAGAGATAGAGGGAGGGAGGGAGGATAGAGAGAGTGAGGTGGGGTGGACAAAGAGAGTTAGCAAAGAGAGAGAAGGATAGAGAGAGTGAGTAAAGAGAAGGACAGAGAGAGTGAGGTAGGGAGGACAAAGAGAGTTAGCAAAGAGAGAGAAGGATAGAGAGAGTGAGTAAAGAGAAGGACAGAGAGAGTGAGGTAGGGAGGACAAAGAGAGTTAGCAAATAGAAGGATAAAGTGAACAAAGAGAGAGAGAGAGAGAGAGAGAGAGTAAAGAGAAGGATAGAGAGAGTGAGATAGGGAGGACAAAGAGAGTTAGCAAAGAGGGAGAAGGATAGAGAGAGTTAGCAAAGAGAGAGAAGGATAAAGAGAGTGAGATAGGGAGGATAGAGAGAGTGAGGAAAGAGAAGGATAGAGAGAGTGAGATAGGGAGGACAGAGAGAATTAGCAAAGAGAAGGATAGAGCGAGCAAAAAGAAGGAGAGAGAGATAGAGAGAGGAGAGAGGGAGAGAGAGGAAGCGAGAGCAAAGGGAAGGATAAAGAGATAGAGAAAGGGATAGAGAGAGAGATAGAGAGAGAGAGAGAGGGATGATAGAGAGAGTGAGTTAAGAGAAGGATAAAGAGAGTGAGATAGGGAGGACAAAGAGAGTTAGAAAAGGGAGAGAAGGATAGAGAGAGTGAGATAGGGAAGATAGAGTGAGTGATATAGGGAGGACAAAGAGAGTTAGCAAAGAGAATGATAGAGTGAGCAAAGAGGAGGGAGGGAGGGAGGGAGAGAGAGAGAGAGAGAGAGAGAGGGGGGGGGGGGAGGGAGGATAGAGAGAGTGAGATCGAGAGGATAGAGAGAGTGAGATAGGGAGGACAGAGAGAGTGATACATAGAAGGATAGAGTGATCAAAGAGAAGGACAAAAAGAGAGAGAGAGAGAGAGGAGGCTATAGAGAGAGTGAGATAGGGAGGACAGAGAGAGTGAGTAAAGAGAAAGATAGAGTGATCAAAGAGAAGGACAAAATGAGAGAGAGGAGATTATAGAGAGTGAGCGAAAAGATAAATAGAGAGAGAGAGAGAGAGAGAGAGAGAGAGAGAGAGAGAGAGAGGATGGAGAAGGTGAGCAAAGAGAAGGGTAGAGGGAAAGAGAGAGGAGGAAATAGAGAGTGAGCAAAGAGATGGATAGAAAGAAAGACAGAGAGAGACGAGGATATATAGATAGAGAGAAGGAGAATAAGAGGAAAGAGAAGAATACAGAGAGAGAGAGAGATGGTAGATAGAGAGAGTGAGCAAAGAGACATATAGTTGGAGAGAGGAGGGGAAGGGAAGATGGTGAAAGGGAGGAGCAAGGTTGGTGGTGGAGGGGCATGGGCTAGGCTGGGAAGTGGTAGGCAGAGATGGTGGTGGGAATAGTTAGAGAGAGATTGTTCAAGTAGAGAGAGAGGGTAGCCGAGAAAAGCTCCCTCCACCGACTTCCGTCGGTGACCATCCCCCTCAAATGTAAGCACTAAAATTTTGAAGCTTGAAGCGCTCGTTGATTTTCCAAACTCCCCTTGCCAGATGGCTTGTTCCACTTAAAGTCTATTATCTAGGCGAATTCTTGCCATGCTTGTTTGCTAATTGATTTGAGCTTGCTTCCCATCATTGTGTAGCAAATGTTTGTTGCATAAATCAATTACTTCCCATTTCTTATCTTTAGTTTGGGTTCTCTTATAGAGGTCAAAACTAAGGCGTTTTGTATCCCACTATGCTACTTACACTTGATAAGAATGAAGGTTTCTTGCATATCCCAATGCAAGTACCCAAAGGACTATAATATTCCATAGCATGTGATATTTTTTCCTTCTTTTATGTATGTGTTTTTGTGAATCAATGCTAAAGCTTTGGAATGCTAGACTTTTAACTTTGAGGGTCCATGTTGGGCATTGTCATAGGAAGGGAGCAACATGATTCAGTGTGGCTTCACAAATATTATTTTAAGCTCTTGGTTTGTTAAGAACCATACAAGTTGGTAAACCTAAAGGAAAATGGGAATGACACAAAACTTCAAAATGGAGGTACAACGTGTAAGAGAAAACGAAAAATTTCAATCAGGCTCAAATGAATTTATGAAGTAGTTGTTGCATGTGAATTCAATTTAGAAAAACAAACAATGAAAAGGAATTCCTAAACATCATTTCGGTCATAAACTTGCATTTTTGACTATCCCATAACCTAAGCTTTTGCTCAAGCTAGTGGTGATGCAAAATCTTGAAAATTCATTGTTGTTACCAAATAGAACGTGATATTCAAACATGAACACAAAGGAGTTGTGATGGCATGTGCTAAAGAAGCACATTAATTTGGTTGTGGCACATATGTGGAGTAGAAAAAAGATCAAACGAGGAATACTTAGCTATAGACATTGAGAGAGGGGTAAATGCACAACATAGAGAGATGGGGGCTTGTATATCTTGGCTACTACAAAAAGAAAATAAGCCATTACAGGTTCGATATAGAAAAGGAGGAAAAACCCATACCCTCCCTTGATATCACAATTCCGTAAGGATTTAACAACCCACTAGCCTTGTTTTAAAAAAAAACCCAAGAAGAAAAAATAATAATCAAGAAACGGAATACAAAACGAACACACCTCTATTATTGCAAAAAGTGCCCTTAAGGAGGTTGTCATGCTTTTGTAATGGATTAAGCATCATCTGTGACCAGTTTTAAACAATGAACATTTCTAAGTGGAACAAGTAGGTACCCTATTTTCCAAGGATTTAGGATGCTTAAGGCAAGATATGTGAAAAATCATGGGAAAATGCTAAGTTTGAGCCTCCTATGGAGCACTACAAGCACAATAAGTGTGTAGAACTCAAGCATAAGTTGTAAGGATTGTAGATAGGCACTTAGCTAGAGGTTATCCCCTATTGGGCATTATGGTGCTTCTTGTAAGGGGAATACTATATAGGCCACCCCACACATGGCTATGTTGATGTTACTCGATGACGGCTTTTCACATAGATTATGCTTTGTAGCACCCCTTCTTGGTAGTGTTGACACTCAACTTTGAAGAACTAGCTAAAGTTGCTACCATGACTGATATTTATGTAGATAGGCCTCTCTAGTAACTAAGATTGCTCTCACACAACTAAATGTAGCTTATTGATAATGTAGCTTATTGATAATGTGGGACCACATGGAAGAGATATTTATTGTGTGGACGTTGGCTCTATAATGGGCATCTTAGCTTGCTTAGAGGTGGCTTGTTGCTTGTTGTTTCACTATGCAACTAAAAACCCCAGAATCAAGAAACAATGTTAATTCCATTTGCGGATGGAGATCACCAAGCTATTAGAGAACCGTGTGCTCTAGTTGAAGATCTCATCTTTTAGGCTAAATTGGTATCTAATTTAAGCTTACAGCTATAGTTTGAAATTGTCTTTCTCTTTCTCTTAGTCTCTTTCAATTGTAACAAGAAGGATGAGATGCAAAATTGTTTCACAATTACAGTTCGCTAATCTCTCTGAATAATCTCATACAAAATAAGCAAAGAACTTGTTTTAATACTCAAGACTCGAAACGTTGATCATATGCAAGAACCACAATTTCTTCAAGGTGGATTTAATACCATGTTAAAAAACCTATGGGCAACGAAGGATCAAAGTAATGATAAACTTCATGATTTGATGATTATGTTAATTAAAACATGATTAAGATAAGATTAAGCAATGGACACTAATCAATGCAAACACTTATGATGCTTCTCAAGGAAGGATCAAGGCAAGTGATAAACTTTATGATTTGATAATTATGTTAATTAAAACATGAATAAGATAAGCTTAAGCAATGGACACTAATCAAGGCAAATAAGATAAGCTTAAGCAATGGACACTAATCAAGGCAAATACTTATGATGCTTCTCAATGATTTAAGAGCCAAGGTGTAACCAAATTTATCTAGATCTTATCCATCTCCTTGTCTTTCATAAATTCAATCTCTACCATTCTTCGATCACTTTCACTTTTACATTTGACAAAACAAAATTGCTTTTTCACCAAGAACTATAGTGGGCATAAAATAATATGACCACATCAAGCAAACAAAGCTCCATGCTCAATGACGAACTATATCTCCTTATCTCTCATAAATGCAATCTCTACCATTATTCTATCATTTTCCCTTTTACATTTGACAAAATAAAACAACATTTTAACCAAGAACCATAATATGACCACATCAAACAAAAAAAGCTCCATGCTCAATCATGACCATATTCCTACTCAATCACAAACTATATCCAACTGCTCAATCACGAACTATATCCATGCTCAATCCATGAACTATATCCAACTGCTTTTGAGTTTTTGGGTTAGGAAGATGTAAGAAATTAGTGGATTTAATGCATGGAGATGGATATTAGAATTACACTTATTTCTATTTTGCTCGAATCTTTAGTGTTAATTTTGTTGAATTGATTAGAGTAGGTTTAGCATAAATTTTATTTGATTAAGGTAATATTAGGAGTAGGATCAGGTATAGATAAGTGTGTTTTATTGAAGTCTCAATTCAGGTATAGATAAGTGTGTTTTATTGAAGTCTCAATTCAGGTGCAATATGTAGCTTAATCAAAAGCCCCCAATGAGGATTAAAATTTAATTCAGAAGTTGAATCAATTGGCTGCATGAGCTTTGTAATTTTCAAATAGCCAATAGTATTTTGTTTCAAACTTTCAACTACTTCAATCATCATGATTTGTAGCTCTTTCAAACTTTCAACTACTTTCAAACTTTCAACTACTTCAATCATCATGATTTGTAGCTCTTTCTTGTCTTGAAATTTGAGAAATTGTTGTTGGGTATTTTGGAGTCTAATAGTGCATCCATTGGTGTGAACATAGCCCTTATTAAGGTTTAGGTCAAAAGATGAGGCTTGATGGCTATAAAAGCAATGTACATGGTGGAAGCATTATTAAAATTCATTTATCATTGTGTTGTGTAATCTCTCTCCATTGTGCTCTTCTCTACTTGCACTCTACCCCCACACACCTATCATGGATATCTTTCATCCTCCATAGTTACATATATCAGATCATTAATACCAATATGGTATCAGAGCTAGGCTCAACCACATCTGTATTTTTAAGGTTTTTGGGTCTTTAGGGTCTCTATGTTTTCTTTGCTACCCTACCATCAAACTTATGTTTTCTTCCATTCAGCCTTGCTATTTTTTTTGAACTGAGCTGCCACCATTTCATCTTTCTCTTGTAAGCAAGGTTAATACCACTGGCTAGAAGGGAGTTCTCAGTCCTAAACGCAAGCATAGGAGGTCAACAACAATCCCAAATCAACATCGATCTAATAGCCTGTAGAAGCAAAACACACATCATAGAAGCCGTGTAGTAGAGTCTCCTTCAAGGGGCTAGCATGCAGCCCATGATTCCCACCATCTGCAAGTCTATTGGTTAATATAAACAAGGTTTTACAACCCTCAACACATTTGAGGATTTCACAGATTAAATGAGAAATTAGCATTATGCAACTTGAGAAATTTGGAGCTTTTCTCTAATATGGATAAATTCATCAACATTGCAGATTTAGTGCCTGCAAGGATTTGGGGTTTTTTCAACATTATGCCTCCAGAATCAAATCGGAGCTTCTACATTGACAAAAAATTAGGTTTTTCCCTGCTGCTCCTGATTTGTGCATACACAGGTTCTCTGCCTTGCCTAAAAAGATAGCCCAAGTGTCTATCACTTGGCAACGACATCAAAAGAAGATCTTCATCGACATTGCACTAGTGTGGGGAGTTTTTCTAAACTTCCAAAAGTTCTAATTCCTATTATGTTATTAGTCATGGGTTCTTTATGTCCTCTAAAATCTGAATATTTGGGTTTCTTTTTGTAATGCTCCATCGTTCCCTCTTATCCTACTTAGAGCCGAGGGGAGGGGGTTTGCTTTGGTATGCTGATGGAGGCTATCTTTGTCTCCCGAGGTAGGACCCGACCTCTGAGTCTTTCACAAAGACCATCCTTATTGAGCCTCTAAGCCTTTTGAGCAATGCTCACGGGCCTTTGAGCCATGCTTACTAGCCTCTAAGTTTGTAAGGGGGACCATGTCTTATGTTTTGCTAGTGTTGGAGTACAAGGACTATTTAAGGCTATCCAAACATTACCTCCATCACTCCGAAGGGAGGTTTGTTGTGTATTTCAAAGTCTAGTAGTGTGTTTATTGGTGTGAACAGCCCTTATAAAGGTCTATGTCAAAAGATGAGGCTTGATGCGCCTATAAAAAGAAATGTACATGGGTGGACCCATGGTGGAAGTATTATCATAATTCATTCATCATTGTTTATGCAATCTCTCTCCATTATGCTCTCTCTCTCTCTCTCTCTCTCTCTCTTTCTCTAGATCAATAAAGTCAACGTTAAGCGGCTCCGTCTCTCTCTCTCTCTCTCTCTCTCCCCCCCAAACCCCCTTTGCACCATTGTCATGGCTTGAGCTTCCATCTTACCTCTCTACTTGCACGCTACTCCTACACACCTATCATGGATATTTTTCATCCTCCATAATTGCATATGTGTGATCTTGAATGCCATTAATTGCTTCAATCATTGACTTTTTTTCTTAATATTTGCCTACACAATCTTTAGCTTCAAAGTCTTTGTAAGCTCTAAAAAGTACTCGAGTTTTTTTTTTTGGGTTCTTATAATATGGGTGCCAAATTTTGTTTCACATTAAGTAATTAGTTAAGGACTATACACATACAAACCTTAGCTTAATTAAATGGCTCCAAAGGTTGAGTCCCATTGTTATTATTATTTATTTTTTTTTCTTCTGAATGCTTCCCACTCTTAAATCTTCTATGACAAGTTTAAAAAGAGCTTGCATCGCCTTTTTCAGCTAGGCAGAAGTCGAGAGAGAGAGAGAGAGAGAGAGAGAGAGAGAGAGAGAGAGAGAGAGAGAGAGAGAGAGAGAGAGAACACTGAGCAAACGAGAGAGAGAGATAGAGGGAGGGGAAAAAAATCAACGTTCACGAGAGAGTGAACCTTGACGGAGGGAGCGAATGTTGACGGAGAGCACGAACATCAAACATTGACGAAGATAGCGAACGTCGAATGAGCCAGAGCGAACGCACGTAGAGAGAGAGATGAGGCGTAGCCCAAATATGGATGAAAGTTATGGTTGCAAATAATATAATGTGATTGTTAAGTCATTAGTTTGATTATTCTCATAGCCTTGTCTTGAATTAATATAATGATGAGGATTCTTGTGACCTTAAGATGCTCCATATAGAAGGCTTAGTTTATACTTTGAATAATTTTAGGAAAATGCCATATATGGAATTACATTGAGGCCATATATTGGATGTGTTGAGCTTTCAAGGTAGGAGTCCTTCAAGCTCTGGTCATAGCCAGAGCTTGAGAAGATCCTCTCTCTTTCCACTTTCCAAGCTTGCTTTGATGGCTTCTTTCCCCGTCTTTTCTCCTCGTCTCTCTCGTTCATATGCTCTTGTTGTACCTCTCCACCGAAGCTGCAAGCCCTTCTCTGCACGATTCACTCCCCTTCCGCAGAATCCACCATTGCCAGCACTGTCTCCTCCTCCTCCTTCATCATCATCATCATCCTCGTTCTCGCTCTCGCAATGCACATTGCCCTCAAGGCTGATGACCTGCGCCTCCTCTTCTTCTTCCGCTAGCGTGAGCATCTCTGGCGAGAAGAAGGTGACCTCTGATCGAGTCTCTGCTGTGCTTTTCGATATGGACGGTGTGCTGTGCAACAGTGAGGAGAGGTCGCGCTTGGCGGGAGTGGACCTCTTTGCAGAGATGGGAGTGCAGGTTTCCGAAGCAGATTTCTTCCCCTTCATGGGAACTGGTACATACAAACCTATCTTATTTTAATCAGAAATATTGGGTTCCATAAGAGTTTTCAACTCTTGGGGTATGCAAATATATTCACCCTATTAGGTTTCTTGAGAACCCTAAGGATCAACATTAGAAGATTTAAAGTTGGATGAGAATGAACACCCCACATTTAGCAAATTCAAAGCCCTAGATGCCACGAATGTGAGATAATTGGATGGATTAATCATGTTCCTCATTCAGTAAATTTAAAGCTTTTGACATGTCACTATGCGAGATGAATGGAAGAGCTAGGGGATAAATACGTAAGGAGTGTCTCCATCTATTCAGCTCTAATGCATTCTTCTACAAGAAAGAGAGAGAAAGCTAGTGTGTACGCTTGACAAGGTGCGAAGGCAAATTAGTGTGTTATATGGTAACATATTATCATGAAATTTCCAGTCCTTACTTATATTGACAAATTGCATGATAGCGTCACTAAGACTAATCTTCACTTTCTCCCTAACGTAGTATAAAAACGATTTTTTCTTGTGGTAATTTGAGTTTGATTCACACCCACTCATTGAGACTAGTGTAATCTGGCTGTAATGCCCAACGAAGATTCTAATGATTGTGAAGATAACAATTCTTGCGCCCGGGGGGGAAACGGACAATTTGTACAACCTATCATACAAACCTAGTATAGTCAACTATATACAGCTACAAAAAAATGATAAGCTGTTAACCACATATTGGTTAACACAACATATTGGTTAACACATTCCTGTAACAACTATGTCCGCATACTTATGTCACCTACCTAGCATTAATAAGGGGATCTTAGTTTTTGTCTTCCACTCACTTCTCTCCAATTTGAAATTCAAATTCAAAATTTAAAATTAAAATTAAAATTAAAATTCAAATCCAACTTGTCACGATCGTTCCACGTTTGGGCATATACTTGTAAGCATACAGCCGCACCGGAAACAAACTTTTTAAAAAATAAAAATAAAAATAAAATCCGTTCTGCCATTCCACACTTGTTACGGTTGTTTCATACTAAAGCCACACGTGCGTATGTTTGTAAGCGTATGGTCGTAAAAAAAAAAACTACGACCGTTCCACACTTGCCACGGCGGCTCCATTCTAAAGTCACGAGTGTATGCGTGTAGGTTTGTAAGCGTACGGTCGTAAATAAAAAATAAAAAATAAAAAATCCATACATGCACCCTGACGTGGATAGACGTCCCGAGCACATTTACGTACCCTCTTCTCTATCCACTACGGATCTATTTCCAACCCCCACTCTTGCACCACCTCTCGTTGCGCCACAACTTGCCATTTTGAGCTTAGCACAAGCTCTAGGAAGGGGAGTGTCACAACACTTGCACCCACAAACATCACATACAAAACCAATGTGGGCGAAAATTTTCAAACTTTTACCAAAATTCCACGGAGTTGGAGACCCTGTATGCCACATCGAGATCTTTAATCAAATCTGTCAGGCATTTGAATTTTTCGACGATGCAACCTGTCACCAATTGGCCAACCATTTGGTCCATCTCCAGATTTTTGTCTCGTTCACTTGAGGCCAGGCCGGTGTCTCATGTGAAAGGGCCAGTATTTTTGCATAACATGGACGGGAGCCAGACTGGTGCCACCCGTGTGTTAGCAGGATGGTGTCGTATGGACGGGAGCTAGACTAGTGCCACCCGTGTATGACGTGGATTGTGTTCTATCCATGGGATTGTCACGCCATGGAAGAGCCAGCATTTGTGCCGTGTTTTGCCTATGGGATTGTCACTCCATAGGAGGCTCGTGCCTGGATCTGTGTCTTATCTATGGGACTGTCATTCCATAGGAAGACGGGGATTTATGTTTTCTGTCGTGCCATCATTGTGCTCGACAGAAATGTTTAGTACTTGTTCCATGACCGGGAGATATGTCCATGATACTGTTTGCACATGCATTCATGTTTTGCATGTTTGGAACTGTTTTCGCATGTCTTGTATTCTTGTGTTTGCGTGTTTGACGTGCCACTTACTGAGCGGGGACGCTTGCTAGTGAGTCGTGAAGTTTGCTATGTCTTCTGACGAGTTTTGTTGCGTGTGAACAGGTGGTAAGTGTATTGCACTTGTTTATTTTATAGCATTCTTTTTAACCTTTGTTTTTATAAGGTTGCAGGTTCACACTCATTAATGAGTGGACACCCTCCCCAAATATTACTTGGTGTCCTTGGTAGAGTGGGCACTCATTTTTGGGCACCCACGTTTTGGTCATGGAGGGAAAAAGGGAACCCCTCGTGTGTGGGGGTGGGTGCATGGCCACCTACCCACCCCCACCTTGGAACTAGCCGCCTCCATGCAAGCTAGGAGGGCCGGCCAGCTGTTGGACGTGTGCCCTCTCCAACACCTACATATGGGCGACCACTTCATCAGCTTGGAGCATTCGATTTAAATACTCCCAATAATATATTATATATCGAGGGGGGGGGGGTCGGCCCGTTCCGGCCCCAGTGCTAGTGTCCATTGATCAACATTTCATTTTCAGTTTTCAGTTGTTATTGAGTTGTTCATTTATATTGTGAAATTTAATTTGTGCTATTACGCGTGTGGGTGTCCAACGGAGTCTATTCCCACTTGAAGGGATCGGTTTCACACCCAAAGTCTATCTCCTTGGACTTAGTCTTGTAGGCAAGGCCATGCAATGGTTCCAATCCTTAGACCCTCGGCACAAAAGCACTTTCAAAGTGGTGAGAGAGACCTTTATTCTCGGATTTGCACCCTATGGGTCCAAATGAAGCCTCGTCATCCAAGTGTTCCAATTGGAACAAAAACGGTGAAAACCTGAGGAAACATTACACGACTACATCACTCACATCAAGTACCTTGATTCACGTTGCGAAGAGCATAGTTATTGCGGAACGGTGTTCCGCCTTCTTGGAACGCCGGAACGTCGCTCCGAAGCGCAAGGCGTGCCCGGAACGTGGAAACGGGAGCCAGAACGGAGCACTTGCCGGGGAACGTGGCGGAACGCGTGTCGGAACGCACGTTCCGGGCGTTCCGGAAAAAGTGCACTTTCGCTAAGTCGCCGGCGGCCGTTTTTATCCAGCGTACGGCTCTTTTTCGCTTCTGCGCCTGCTTCGTTGGCTGCGCCTGCTGCTTGAGTGCTCTCCCTACCACTCCACCCTTCCTCTTGGCTGCCCCCTTGGCTGCCCCACACTCTCCATTCCACCTACTACCCCACCCTTCCTCTTGGCTGCCCCACACTCTCCCTACCTTGAGCCTTGGCTGCCCCACAGTGCACTCTCTCCCTACCTCCTCTTGGCCCCTCCTCTAGGCTCTTGGGCCTTGGCAAGTTGGCCCCTTCTTTTGCTCGGGTGGCACTCGAGTCTTGAGCACTCAGCAGGTAAGATTTAAAATTTACGCAATGAACATTGGATTTTGGAGATTCTAGTTTGCTGCGTTTTTTTCCACTTTGTGGACACTTTACTTATGTCTCATGCAAGGGCATTTTGCATGTTTTTTTAATTTTCAGCCATTTATCAATTTCAATGGCACCTCCTCGTGGCATAGATGCAGAAAACAGATCCCCTTGGTGGAATGAGGTGGATCTTGTGTCCAGATATGATAGTGCAAGAGGAGGAGGGTCACGCAAGTGGAAGTGCCACTTTTGTGGATCCATTAAGATTGGAGGCACGGATCGTGTGCGAGCCCATTTGTTGGGGGTTAGAGGCAAAGGCATTTCTGTTTGCCCTACAGTGTCAGGAGCAGATATCATACGATTGCAGGCACTTGGAGATAGACTTGATGCAGCAGGGAGTCGGCCCTCTGTTCTTGATCCTCGAGGTACATCATCATCAGCTACACCTGCAGGCGTGGCATCTTCAGCGAGTGCATCTATGCCATTATTTGGGGCTGCTCCACAGCCATCCGCACATGGAACAAATGCTTCCCAGACCCAGGCTTCACGAGGTCCAGTGCAGGCTAGTCTTGTGGCATCATGGCACCCTGGGAGGAGGGCACAAGTAGATGCATCAGTGGCACGGTTTTTTGATGCTGCAGATGTTCCTTTGGTAAAGGCCCGCAACCCATACTTTGCAGATATGGTGAAGGAGATTGCTTCTTTCGAACCTGGCTATGCTCCACCTTCATCCGAGGCATTGCGCATTACACTTCTAGCCACAGAGAGGACGGCCATAGAGGATGCCTTGGGACCCATCCAGGATGTATGGCGTAGATGTGGCGTCACTATCATGGGTGATGGTTGGAGTGACACCAAGAGCTGCTCCATTCAGGGTATCCTTGCCTACTCCAGAGGATGTAGCTTTTTTTTTTTTTTTTCCGAGAAAAGATCCTTTCATTAGTTATGTAAAAAACGCCCGTAGGGCTACAAAAGATCTCTCCTGCTCCTAAGAGAGAGAAGAGCAGTGAATACATCACGGCAGCCCGGGAGACTCTCCCTAGGTGCTGCAAAATACAAGCATCAGAACTGAGCGGCTAAATCATACAATAGGGGGGGGGAAGAGCCAAACAGGTGGCCTGTAGTGCCAACGGGGGGATCCCGTGTGTAGGGTGTAGAACGGACCGCAGCGCCAAGTGGTGTGAAAGGCCTGGCGCCGTAAGATCGCCTCATCTGAGTCTCCCCGGATGCGGTCGTACTGTCCTCGCAAGGTGTGGATCAACTCCTGCCAAATCCCCCGAACAGTCTCTGCTGGTGGCTCTAATCTCCCCTCAAAGGCCGTAAAGCACCGGGCCCTCCAGGTGAACCAGATGGTGAGGCTGCTGAGGAGCTCCCATCGTAAATCCCTCTCCTGTGTCCAGCTGGCGTACGAGAAATCCGGTGCCGGAACCAGGCGAGGCTGGCTCCTAATAAATCTGATGGCTTGACTGCCCTGCTCCATCTCATAGCCCATAGCAGGCCCTGACGAAGTCGACCAAGCAGCGGCACCCCACGTAAACATACCCTCTGGAGAGAGGGGGGCCAGAATACGCAGCATCCGCAGCCAAATCTGCTGTGCCTGAGGGCAGTCCCAAAGGCAATGTCTCTGTGTCTCCATAGGGTGGCCGCATCGGACGCAGGCCGCCGGAAGACCGCTGTAAACAAGCCAAGTGCCAACTGCTGAGCCCCTGTGGGCGACCAGCCACTGAAAAGCCGAGATCCTGCGGGCCTGTCGACTAGCCCAGAGCCGAGCCCAGAAATCCTCCAGGAACTCCTGTGATAGTCCCTGCAATCGCCAATGCCCCGCTGCCGCTGGAGAAACCGTCCTCCTCGCCGTCAAAATATGCCGTCCCAGCCGAACAGTATACTGGAAAAAGGTGATCTCTGTGGCCTCAAGGGATGCATAAGGATCATGCCACTCGTACTCCCCGGGGTCCCACTGTAGCCGAGCCAAGGGGCGCGCTGCATATGCCCATATGCGCCAATCCGGGAGCACATCAGCAGGGTCGGGGTCAATATGCCACTTCCGAGAAGCGGCAGCCACTACCCGAATCCTCTGAAAGGTGCACTCTGCAACCAAAGGCGACTCCACCTCCACTCTCTGGAGTCTGCCCTCATCCTGAATCTCATAATAGAGGCATCTGCCATCCTCAGTGCTAGCTCTGACAGCAATCAGGATCTCCAACTGTGTAAAGGCTCCCATCCACCGTGGGGCCACTGGCTCGAGAGGTGTGAACCACTCCTCTGTAAGTGCCTCCTGAATATCATCCCTCATAATCAACCCCCCTCTGAAGTGACTCAGCCTCTCCACCTGGGTCTCCTCTGGTAGACTGCAGAAAGCCTGCCAGTCTCCAAAACTACGAGCTGGGCCTGCCGCTAAAGGTCCCCAGGCTAGACGAGGCCGAGAACCCAGCATATGACCCTGCTCTGTACGAACCGCTGGGCTCCAGATGAGCGGTTGCCTGGCCCGCTCCTCAACACAAGAAGGAGGCCGCTGAGAGAGCCCCGGTCTCAGCAGCTCCCAAGCTCTCAGGATACTCAAAGCAAATCTGTCCTCCCATCCTCTACTGAGGCCTGTCCTCCTCATCTCTATGAAGATCCAGCGAATCTCTGGTGCCCAAGTACCCCCTGCAGGAGGCGCCCGGGCCTGCAGTCGCTGCAAGAGGAGCTCTTTCCAAGGCTCAGCGCTTGGAAGCAACCCCCGAACAATAAGCTTCCCCAATAAGGCTCTACTCTGATCGACTGGATCTATAATGCCCAAACCGCCCTGAGCCAGCGGAAGTGTAATAACTGCCCATGCAACCTTTGCCCGAGCTGGCTGACCGTCCCGCCCAGACCACAGAAAGTTCCTGATCAGCCTCTGTACCTGGCTGATGCAAGAGCTCGAGAAGATCCAGCAAGACGTAATGTACCACATAGTCGCTAACAGCACCTGATTTGCCACCACCACCCTCCCAGCCAAGGATAGTCGAGCTGTACTCCAATACAATAGCTTCTTCCGAATGCTCAGAAGAAGCGGGGCAATCTGCTGCTCAGGTGACAAATCGAGGCCAATCTGGCATCCCAAATACCGCACTGCTGTGCCTGGAGGAATCCATCTAAAACCGGGGTCCGGGCTCCATGCCGGAGTGGGAGCACTACTGATCCAAAAGGCCACTGTCTTGCGCCAATTGATCAATGCTCCCGAAGCTGCACTAAAAACCTGGAGCGACTGCTCTGCCCGAATAAGATTGGCCTCTTGGCCATGCAAAAATAAGCCCGTGTCGTCTGCAAACTTAGCATCAAGCAAATCCTCCCCCCAGACTGGGAGCTGAAGTCCTCTCAAACCAACCTCCTCTGCCGTCAAATACATACTCATAGCCTCCGCAAAGAAGAGAAAAAGGAAAGGGGCGAGAGGACACCCCTGACGGATTGATCTGGTCAGCTCAAAACTCGGCCCCCGACCTCCTGCAATCAGCACCTGGCTGCGAGCTGTGGAATACAAAGCTGCCACCCCTCTGATCCATCCTGGCTCAAAGCCCAGGCGCAGCATAGTGCCCTCTAAGAATCCCCAATCAACTCTATCGTATGCCTTCTCAAAATCGAGAAGCATCACGACCAAGTCCTCGCCAAGAAACCTAGCTCGGGCCGTCGCCTCCCAGAAAGTAAAGATGTTGTCAAGGATACTGCGCTCCTTGACAAATCTTGTCTGAGTAGCATGAATCAACTCCCCCAGGAAGGGCTGGATCCTCAAACTCAAGGCTAAGACCTTGTAGACAGTATTGAGGATCGTAATAGGCCTCCAATGCCGAATGTCATCCGATACTCCCTCCCTTTTGTGGATAAGATAGATCAAGCCCTCTGAAAAGCTCTGCGGCATCACCCCAGTGTCCAAAACATGCTGAAAGCCCCTGCGGAGACCTGGCCCCAAAAGGTCCCAATAGCGCATAAAAAAGGCCGGCGTCAGTCCGTCCTCCCCTGGGCAACTATGTCGCGGCAGGACCCTCAAGGCCTCGGCAAGCTCAATCTCTGACAGAGGCGCACCTAGAACTGTGCGCATATGGTCTGTGACCCTCCTCTGCACATGGGCCCACACAGTCTGTCTGCACACATCTCGATCCTCTGTGGCTGGCTCCGCTGAAAGCAGGTCACTATAAAAAGCAGTGGCAATGGCTCTGATCTCCCCGAGCTCAGTAGCTATCGAGCCATCCGGTCTACCAAGCTGGCGAACTCCTGCTCGCGCATGACGGGGTCCAGTGATCTCAAAAAACTCCCCAGTCACTCTATCACCAAGCTGCGTCCACTGAGAGGCCTGACGACGATAGTAAAACTCATGTCTCTGCTCCTCTACCTCTCTAACCTCCTGGCGTGCCTGGCTCAGCTGGGACGCCACCCACTCACATGCAGGCTGCTGCTCCTGAAGGCGCTGTAGCGAAGCAAGGCTGCGTCTCAGCCGTTGCTCCCGCTCGCGAATCTCTCCCAGTCGTGTCAAAGCTGCAGCGTGTAGAAAAGAGCTAAGATCAATGAGTCCCTGGGCACACTGGCCCGCTGCATCCTGGTCAGAGCACTGACTATCATGCCAGATCCTCTCAATGTCCTCAGCGAGACTGGGATCTGCAAGTACCCTCTCTAGGATCCTCAACTGCAAGCTGGGTTCCCGTGTCCCCTCCTCCAATGTCAATATAACTGGCGCATGATCTGAAAATTAGGTGCCAGCAAGAATGCCGACGGAGCCCCTCGCTCCCCTAACCAATCGCCCACATAAAAGCGATCAATCCGTGATAGATTAGTCCCTCCCTGCCGGCGATCCGACCGAGAGAAACTAAGACTGTCCTGAGACCGGGAGAAAGCCCCATGCTGCCATGCATCAGTGATCCTCAGTGACATGCAAAACCGGTCCCAAGCTGCAAGCTCCGTGCCGTGCACTGTAACATGACTGCCTCCCACCCTATCTGCCGGGTCCTCAAGCATGTTGAAGTCTCCCCCAACACACCAATGTGCGGCCTCTGGCAATGCATCTGTAACCTGAGTCCAAAACTCTGCTCTGGCACTAGCATGATTGGGCGCATAGATGTTGAGCACACCCAATAGCTCATCATGCATCCTCAGAATGACATACTGTGCTCTACCAGGCACAATGATCCCTCGATCCACAATGGCCTGCCGCCATACATCTGCAATAACCATGCATACTCCTCCCTGTCCACCCAAAGGACCAAATCCTGCAGACCAAAAAGTGTCCCATCTACCAGGCATCACCGAACCATATCTCCGGATCCTGCTGTCACCCAAGTGGTGCTCCTGCATCATCAAAATGTCAATGCTGCCACCAACCAGGCATCTCTGAAGCTCCTGCCTCAAGCAACCTCGATAGCGTATAAAGTGTGCTCCGCCAAGGCCCTGTACATTCCATGAGATGATCCTCATGGATGCCCTGCTGAGGTGGATGCTGTCTCAGCCGTACGGCGGGCCTTCGCAAGCGGCTTGGATGAAGAGTAGTCCCCATCCGAACGGCTGCGAATCTGCCCACCCGGTGTACTGCAAGAATCCCGGATCAGGCGCCAGTGGCTGTGGCCCATGGCGACTGCCTCCTGCTCTGATAGAGAAACCTCGTGTATACTCACATATCCAGGGTCGCGCGCCAAGTCTGCCACTATGCGCACGACCAAATGCCGAATCCCTGAGGTATCCACACTCCCGGGATCCAAGAAAAAATGAGCCAACTCCCAAAGTCGGCCTATCACATCAGTCACCTCCAGATCGCTCATGTGGTGAGAAAACTCAACTGCTTGAGTCTTCAAAGTGCTGAGAGCGAGCTCTAGAGTCCACTCCCGATCACAAGGTCCACATAGAGGGAACGAGAAGGCCACCGCTGAGTCTAGTGCCTCCTCCCCGCGGGCCGGAGGTATCACTACATGAACTCGAATGGGTGCTGGCTCATGGGGGCCCTCTGCTCCAAAAAGCCGTGTAAAGGTATAATCAAAGGCCTCCGAGCGCTGTCTAATGCCAAGGCGACTCAGCCGACTGCGGATAGATGAAATCCGTGAGGCCCTAATCGGCATAGGTCTCCTCTGTGATGCTCGAGCGAGGTCAGTGCTCAGCGCTCTCCGGACTGCAGGTGAGCGCCAGGGAACTGCCAGGGTCTCCCGGGAAGGTGAGGCGGGCGGAGGGGGAGGAGGGGGAGGCGAGGGAGGTGGAGAGGGAGCCGCTGCCGAAACCGGAGCGGGGGCGGGAGGAGGCGAAGGTGGAGACGAGGCGGTGGGAGGGGACGGGGGTGGGGGGGGTGAAGAAGGGGGAGCTGGCATCTCCTGGTCCTCGGTCGCTGCAGGGGTCTCCTCCTGAAGGGGAGCAAAGCTGTTCCTCACGGGAACCTAGTGAGGCTGAGACTGTGGCTGCTGCTGCAGCGGTCTCTGTGCGTGCTGCTGTGGCTGTCTCCCTCGGCGGCGCCCCTGTCCAGGCTGCCACTCCGAGGTCTCTGTGGCCTGAGCAGGTGTCCCTGAGGCAGCCTGCCGAGCCGAATCTGTGGGCGGGCCATCAGTAGCCTGCTGCTGTGGTGAGGGTCGAGGTCTCCTGCGAGGGCAAACCTTGGCCAGATGACCGACCTGCCTGCAAATGAAGCACTGGTTCGGGAGCCCCGAGAACTCCACTCTCTGATCTATCCACCCCCCCCCTATCCTAGGTAGCTGAATGACCTTAGGAAGGGAGGAGATGTCAGACACCAACACTCTGACTGAAGGTAGCCCCGCTGCTCTGGCCACCACTGAAGCTGCTGAGGGGCCCGTCTCTAGTACCGAGCCCACCAATGCTCCGAGCCTGGGGAGGAGCGGAAGATACTCCCGGCGGAGACCAGGGAAACAAACTGTAATATGGAAGAGGCGCTCTCCCTGCTCCGCCGCTGCTGGGTCAAATCCATGCTGCCAAGGTCTGAAGAAAGCCCGAGCACCCCTGATGTCCAGAGGACTCATGGCAAGGACCTTGGCAACGCTCTGGGCGGCCTCGAACTCGATCTGATAATGGCCCCGGCCCAGGAGCTGTACATCCAGGATCTTGCCCACATCTGCAAGAAGGCGAGCCTGAAGAAGATCCCTGATCTCCCCTCTGCTGGGGCGAGTGCCGACTATACGGCAGATGGTGGAATGAGCCTGGAGGCGTTCCACCTCTGCAGTGAGGCTCGCTTCCTCTTCCGGCGAAAGAGAAAGCCTGATGGGGATGACCTCGGGGGCGGGCGAGGGGGCTGCGGGTGAGTCCCTCTGAGGCGAGGCGGGAGGAGTCTCCATCAGAGTCTGAAGCTCAGGCGAAGGCGAGGCGAATGCGGAAAACCTGCAAGAAACGGGCTGCACCCAAAGAGGCGGAAGACCGGGTGAAAATGAAGAAAAACAAAACCCCCTGGGGGTGAACAACACGAAAGAGGAGGGAGAGGGGGAAAACGAAGGAGAAGCCCTGGGGAGGGGGGGGGGGGGGGGGGGGGGGGCAACAAAGCGAAAGGGAGGGGAGGCGGGGCGCTGCTGAAGGGGGGGGCGGGCGCGAACAGGCGGAAAGGAGGGGGGCGAACACGCGACAAAGGGGAGGGGGGGGCGAACAGGCGAAGAGGAGATGGGGGCGAATATACGAAGAGGCGGGGGACGAATGGCGAGGAGGGGGGAGGCGCAGCAGCGAGGCAGGAGGGGGGGGCGCAACAGCGAGCAGAGGGGAGCGAAGGCAGGCGGGGGGTGAAGAGGCGGAGAGGTGGGAGGCGAACAGGCGACAGAGAGAGGGGGGGCGTGCAGGCGGGCGCACAATGCAGGGTGGAGGCGGGAGCGTCAGCGAGCTACGGGAGTCGGCTGTGTACTCTGTATGCCCAACACTTGTTCTCGTGTCAATGAGGTTAGTCCAATCAGGATGTAGCTTTTTTATTAAAGCTATTGACAATTTAGAGGCGGGCAAAACTGCAGAGAGATTGGCAAATATTTGGAGTGAAGCCATTGAGTACGTGGGTCCCAATAATGTCATCCAGTTTGTTTCTGATGGAGAGAACTCAAACAGGGAAGCAGGGAGGATCATTGAGGATAGGTACCCACATATTTGCTTCACTCCTTGCATGTCACATGGGCTCAACAATCTCCTCAAAGATATTGGTAAGATGCAGTGGGTGGAGCCCTCTATTGAAATGGGCAATCACATTGTTTCATTTATCACTCGCCACCACTACATTTTGGCTGTATTTCGACAGAGATCCCCAAAGGATCTCTTAAAGTATTCAGATACACGCTTTGCATATAATCTCCTTATGCTAAAGCGTCTTTTTGAAGTGAAGAATCATTTGAGGCAGCTTGTAGTTTGTGAGGAGTGGGATGCATGGCGAGAGCGTACCTCAGTGGCAGGTATTTGATGCAGGTCCATTGTTCTTGAAGACACTTTTTGGGACACTGTTGAGGTATTGTTGCAGGTTGTGCGGCCAATCATTCTTATGTTGAGGCTTCTTGATGGAGATGAGCCTTGCATTGGCAAGGTGTATGAGGGGATGGACAGGATGATTGAGAGAATCCTATCTCTACAGACTTTGGATGGGGGTAGGATGCACTCCCTGAAGATGCCACGCCCGGGGGGGAAACGGACAATTTGTACAACCTATCATACAAACCTAGTATAGTCAACTATATACAGCTACAAAAAAATGATAAGCTGTTAACCACATATTGGTTAACACAACATATTGGTTAACACATTCCTGTAACAACTATGTCCGCATACTTATGTCACCTACCTAGCATTAATAAGGGGGTCTTAGTTTTTGTCTTCCACTCACTTCTCTCCAATTTGAAATTCAAATTCAAATTCAAAATTAAAATTAAAATTAAAATTCAAATTCAAATCCAACTTGTCACGATCGTTCCACGTTTGGGCATATACTTGTAAGCATACAGCCGCACCGAAAAAAACTTTTTAAAAAATAAAAATAAAAATAAAATCCGTTCGGCCATTCCACACTTGTTACGGTTGTTTCATACTAAAGCCACGGGCGTACGTTTGTAAGCGTATGGTCGTACAAAAAAAAACTACGACCGTTCCACACTTGCCACGGCCGCTCCATTCTAAAGTCACGAGTGTATGCGTGTACGTTTGTAAGCGTACGGTCGTAAATAAAAAATAAAAAATAAAAAATCCATACATGCACCCTGACGTCCCGAGCACATTTACGTACCCTCTTTTCTATCCACTACGGATCTATTTCCAACCCCCACTCTTGCACCACCTCTCGTTGCGCCACAACTTGCCATTCTGAGCTTAGCACAAGCTCTAGGAAGGAGAGTGTCACAACACTTGCACCCACAAACATCACATACAAAACAAATGTGGGCGAAAATTTTCAAACTTTTACCAAAATTCCATGGAGTTGGAGACCCTGTATGCCACATCGAGATCTTTAATCAAATTTGTCAGGCATTTGAATTTTTCGACGATGTAACCTGTCACCAATTGGCTAACCATTTGGTCCATCTCCAAATTTTTGTCTCGTTCACTTGAGGCCAAGCCGGTGTCTCACGTGAAGGGGCGAGTATTTTTGCATAACATGGACGGGAGCCAGACTGGTGCCACCCGTGTGTTAGCAGGATGGTGTCGTATGGACGGGAGCTAGACTAGTGCCACCCGTGTATGACGTGGATTGTGTTCTATCCATGGGATTGTCACGCCATGGAAGAGCCAGTATTTGTGCCGTGTCTTGCCTATGGGATTGTCACTCCATAGGAGGCTTGTGCCTGGATCTGTGTCTTACCTATGGGACTGTCATTCCATAGGAAGACCGGGATTTATGTTTTTTGTCGTGCCATCATTGTCCCCGACAGAAATGTTTAGTACTTGTTCCATGACCGGGAGATATGTCCATGATACTGTTTGCACATGCATTCATGTTTTGCATGTTTGGAACTGTTTTCGCATGTCTTGTATTCTTGTGTTTGCGTGTTTGACGTGCCACTTACTGAGCGGGGACGCTTGCTAGTGAGTCGTGAAGTTTGCTCTGTCTTTTGACGAGTTTTGTTGCGTGTGAACAGGTGGTAAGTGTATTGCACTTGTTTATTTTATAGCATTCTTTTTAACCTTTGTTTTTATAATGTTGCAGGTTCACACTCATTAATGAGTGGACACCCTCCCCAAATATTACTTGGTGTCCTTGGTAGAGTGGGCACCCATTTGTGGGCACCCACGTTTTGGTCATGGAGGGAAAAAGGGAACCCCTCGTGTGTGGGGGTGGGTGCATGGCCACCTACCCACCTCCACCTTGGAACTAGCCGCCTCCATGCAAGCTAGGAGGGCCGGCCAGCTGTTGGATGTGTGCTCTCTCCAACACCTACATATGGGCGACCACTTCATCAGCTTGGAGCATTCGATTTAAATACTCCCAATAATATATTATATATCGAGAGGGGGGGGGGTCGGCCCGTTCCGGCCCCAGTGCTAGTGTCCATTGATCAACATTTCATTTTCAGTTTTCAGTTGTTATTGAGTTGTTCATTTATATTGTGAAATTTAGTTGTGCTATTACGCGTGTGGGTGTCCAACGGAGTCTATTCCCACTTGACGGGATCGGTTTCACAACCAAAGTCTATCTCCTTGGACTTAGTCTTGTAGGCAAGGCCATGCAATGGTTCCAATCCTTAGACCCTCGGCACAAAAGCACTTTCAAAGCGGTGAGAGAGACCTTTATTCTCGGATTTGCACCCTACGGGTCCAAATGAAGCCTCGTCATCCAAGTGTTCCAATTGGAACAAAACGGTGAAAACCTGAGGAAACATTACACGACTACATCACTCACATCAAGTACCTTGATTCACGTTGCGAAGAGCATAGTTACCGCGGAACGGCGTTCCGCGGAACGGCGTTCCGCCTTCCTGGAACGCCGGAACGCCGGAACGCCGCTCCAAAGCGCAAGGCGTGCCCGGAACGTGGAAACGGGAGCCGGAACGGAGCACTTGCCGGGGAACGTGGCGGAACGCGTGTCGGAACGCACGTTCCGGGCGTTCCGGAAAAAGTGCACTTTCGCTAAGTCGTCGGCGGCCGTTTTTATCCAGCATACGGCTCTTTTTCGCTTCTGCGCCTGCTTCGTTGGCTGTGCTGCTGCTTGAGTGCTCTCCCTACCACTCCACCCTTCCTCTTGGCTGCCCCCTTGGCTGCCCCACACTCTCCATTCCACCTACTACCCCACCCTTCCTCTTGGCTGCCCCACACTCTCCCTACCTTGAGCCTTGGCTGCCCCACAGTGCACTCTCTCCCTACCTCCTCTTGGCCCCTCCTCTAGGCTCTTGGGCCTTGGCAAGTTGGCCCCTTCTTTTGCTCGGGTGGCACTCGAGTCTTGAGCACTCAGCAGGTAAGATTTAAAATTTACGCAATGAACATTGGATTTTGGAGATTCTAGTTTGCTGCGTTTTTTTCCACTTTGTGGACACTTTACTTATGTCTCATGCAAGGGCATTTTGCATGTTTTTTTAATTTTCAGCCATTTATCAATTTCAATGGCACCTCCTCGTGGCATAGATGCAGAAAACAGATCCCCTTGGTGGAATGAGGTGGATCTTGTGTCCAGATATGATAGTGCAAGAGGAGGAGGGTCACGCAAGTGGAAGTGCCACTTTTGTGGATCCATTAAGATTGGAGGCACGGATCGTGCATTTTTGTTTGCCCTACAGTGTCAGGAGCAGATATCATACGATTGCAGGCACTTGCAGATAGACTTGATGCAGCAGGGAGTCGGCCCTCTCTTCTTGATCCTCGAGGTACATCATCATCAGCTACACCTGCAGGCGTGGCATCTTCAGCGAGTGCATCTACGCCATTATTTGGGGCTGCTCCACAGCCATCCGCACATGGAACAAATGCTTCCCAGACCCAGGCTTCACGAGGTCCAGTGCAGGCTAGTCTTGTGGCATCATGGCACCCTGGGAGGAGGGCACAAGTAGATGCATCAATGGCACGGTTTTTTTATGCTGCAGACGTTCCTTTGGCAAAGGCCTGCAACCCATACTTTGCAGATATGGTGAAGGAGATTGCTTCTTTCGAACCTGGCTATGCTCCACCTTCATCCGAGGCATTGCGCACTACACTTCTAGCCACAGAGAGGACGGCCATAGAGGATGCCTTGGGACCCATCCAGGATGTATGGCGTAGATGTGGCGTCACTATCATGGGTGATGGTTGGAGTGACACCAAGAGCTGCTCCATTCAGGGTATCCTTGCCTACTCCAGAGGAGGTAGCTTTTTTATTAAAGCTATTGACAATTCAGAGGCAGGCAAAACTGCAGAGAGATTGGCAAATATTTGGAGTGAAGCCATTGAGTACGTGGGTCCCAATAATGTCATCCAGTTTGTTTCTGATGGAGAGAACTCAAACAGATTGCATTCTATAGAGACCTGCTTTCAGCGGAGCCAGCCACTGAGGATCGAGATGCTTGCAGACAGACTGTGTGGGCCCATGTGCAGAGGAGGGTCACGGATCGTATGCGTACAGTTCTTGGTGCGCCTCTTTCAGAGATTGAGCTTGCCGAGGCCTTGAGGGTCCTGCCGCGACATAGTTGCCCAGGGGAGGACGGACTGACGCCGGCCTTTTTTATGCGCTATTGGGACCTTTTGGGGCCAGGCCTGGGGCTTTCAGTATGTTTTGGACACTGGGGTGATGCCATAGAGCTTTTCAGAGGGCTTGATCTTTCTTATCCCCAAGGGGGAGGGAGTATCAGATGATATTCGGCATTGGAGGCCTATTACGATCCTCAATACTGTCTACAAGGTCTTAGCAAAGGCCTTGAGTTTGAGGATCCAGCCCTTCCTGGGGGAGTTGATTCATGCTACCCAGACAGGATTCGTCAAGGAGCGCAGTATCCTTGACAACATCTTTACTTTCTGGGAGGCGACGGCCCGAGCTAGATTTCTTGGCGAGGACTTGGTCGTGATGCTTCTCGATTTTGAGAAGGCATACTATAGAGTTGATTGGGGTTTCTTAGAGGGCACTATGCTTCGCCTGGGCTTTGAGCCAGGATGGATCAGAGGGGTGGCGGCTCTGTATTCCACAGCTCGTAGCCAGGTGTTGATTGCAGGAGGACGGGGGCCGAGTTTTGAGCTGACCAGATCAGTCCGTCAGGGGTGTCCCCTCGCCCCTTTTCTTTTTCTCTTCTTTGCGGAGGCTATGAGCATGTATTTGACTGCAGAGGAGGTTGGTTTGAGAGGACTCCAGCTCCCAGTCCGGGGGGAGGACCTGCTCGATGCTGAGTTTGCAGACGACACGGGCTTATTTTTGCATGGCCAAGAGGCCAATCTTCTTCGGGCAGAGCAGTCGCTCCAGGTTTTTAGTGCAGCTTCGGGAGCATTGATTAATTGGCGCAAGACAGTGGCCTTTTGGATCAGTAGTGCTCCCACTCCGGCATGGAGCCCGGACCTCGGTTTTAGATGGATTCCTCCTGGCACAGCAGTGCGGTATTTGGGATGCCAGATTGGACTAGATTTGTCACCTGAGCAGCAGATTGCCGCGCTTCTTCTGAGCATTCGGAAGAAGCTTTTGTATTGGAGTACAGCTCGACTATCCTTGGCTGGGAGGGTGGTGGTGGCAAATCAGGTGCTGTTAGCGACCATGTGGTACATTACGTCTTGCTGGATCTTCTCGAGCTCTTGCATCAGCCAGGTACAGAGGCTGATCAGGAACTTTCTTTGGTCTGGGCGGGACGGTCAGCCAACCCGGGCAAAGGTTGCATGGGCAGTTATTACACTTCCGCTGGCTCAGGGAGGCTTGGGCATTATAGATCCAGTCGATTAGAGCAGAGCCTTATTGGGGAAGCTTATTGTTCGGGGGCTGCTTCTAGGTGCTGAGCCTTGGAAAGAGCTTCTCTTGCAACGGCTGCAGGCTCGGGCTCCCCCAGCGGGGGGCACTTGGGCACCAGAGATTCGCTGGATCTTCATAGAGATGAGGAGGACAGGCCTCAGTAGAGGATGGGAGGACAGATTTGTTAGACATCATCCCCTACTTGCTGGCTTCCTATTTGGTGTCCTATTTTAGCCTCTAGGGCTGACCATGTTAGTCAGAGGGGCTGGTCACCCCTCACTCATATTTTACCCATATTTATTCCCCATTTTATGGTCTTGGGATTTTTCCCAGTCGTGGAGGTCTTTTATCCCTAGTCGGCTGCCTTCATGTAGAGGTATATATAGCCGGTATGCCTCCCTCATATTTTCACTGCTTGCATTGCTTGCCTAGCTTGTCTAGCTGCAGTCCCTCACTTACGAGGTTCTCCCCTCTTGCTCGGGACATGTATTCCTTTTGATGATGATATTGAGAGCAGGTTCTCACCTGTGTTTCCTCTCCATCTTTCTCTCTCTCTCTCCCTCCTGTGTTTCCACTTTCCCTTCTTCCGCTGCACATTCTATCATGGTATCAGAGCGCCGGTGATTTTCAGCGTTGGATGCTCCCTCCTATACCTCTTCATATCTGCGTTTTTTCTGCCCCTGGACAGACCTGCGTTTTTGTGTTTTCAGCAAGGACAACAGCACATAGGTTGCTGCGTTTTTCTTCAGGTGGCTGTCTACAGCAGTTTTCAGCAGTTCTCAGCATTCATACCCCCCCTGTAGTGCTGGTCGCATGTTTTGTACAGGCCAGCAGCAACATATTTGCTGCGTTTTTTCTTCTACAGGTTTCTGATGCTGATTTGCTGATCTGAGGCTTGGGTGTACCTATTTCTCCAGAGTGTTTCCATATTCAGCCCCTTATACCTCTGCGTTTTCAGATTTGCAGCCATGGTTGCTGCGTTTTTTCTGAACCGATCTTGCTGGTAGCTCTACCTTCACTTGGGCTTCATCTGTTGGACCCGAAGGTACCTTCTCTTCAGCGTTTTTCCTCATAGGAGGTGTGGACACTGGTTGGCCTGAATTTTCAGGTTTGTAGCCCTTGTTTGGCTGCGTTTTTCTTCTCCAGTGGACACAGATCACTTGCAGAGGGGGTTTCTTGATTGGATTGTGGCTTTGGAGGCAGTTTAGTACTTGAGGAGGATTCTGAATTTCTGATTTCAGTCAGCGTTTTGCTGATTTTGGAGCAGTATACCTGTGTTTTGTTCCTGGCCTACACGGTTTCCCGGTTTCTACATGTTCCTTGCCTTCGGTTGGCGGTGGAGTGTTATTTTTGCTGGATAGCAGTGTTTTGGCTGCGTTTTGCTTCCCATAGGAGTTTTCTACACTCAGAGGGGGCCTTTCTCCAGCTACTTCACTGGAGGATCAGTTTCGGGAGCTGTGCTGTATCTGTGGAGACATTCTTCTTTGACAGGAGTTTACAGTTATTTGGAGGAGAGCAGTGATCTTTTTAGAGATCCTGAGCAGAGTTTATTTTGTCCGAGCTTGTGTTCTTTGCAGTATTTGCAGAACAAGGAGGGTGTTTTGCCCTTTTGCGGTGTGATCCTTTCACATGGATCTTTTATCTGTTGCTGATTCTTGGGATCTGGTTCTACTTCTGGAACAGTCTTCTGCTATCCGTGATGCTTTAGAGGACTTTGTTGCCACTGCAGTTTATATTCCTGCTTCCCTTCCTCATTGTGAG
Organism: Cibotium barometz; assembly: GCF_041138505.1. Lineage (NCBI taxonomy): Eukaryota > Viridiplantae > Streptophyta > Polypodiopsida > Cyatheales > Cibotiaceae > Cibotium > Cibotium barometz. The sequence goes on from NC_141055.1 coordinate 19,085,836, forward strand.
GAGTCTACCTCTGGCTCTCTTTGTGATGCTTCTGAGGATGCCCCTCCCCGTGCCAGTTCTGATGGCTTGTTGTTTTGGAGGATGGTTTTTGGACCCAGTGGGATGCTTTGGATCTGTGGTTGCTAATCGTGCCTGGGGCACAGTGGTACTTCCAGAGTTTTTTGGATTTGTATCAGTATCAGGTTGGGCTTGTACCAGTCCGACGATATCATTTTTCAGAGGGGGATGTGGAGTCCTTTCATCTTGCGATGCCCACCTCAGTGGCGTGTACTTATGTACAGCATTGGGCAACTCATGTTATGGAGTTTGAGCAGATGGACCCCATTTTTTCTACAGAGTCTACACATCTTGTGATGCCGACCTTTTCAGAGGATGCTTTTATACAGCATTTGGCTACTCTTGGTACAGAGTTGAAGCAGATTGACTCTATTTCTTTTGAGGGTTCCAGTGAGGAGCAGTTTTCTTCTCCCAGGATTGATTATATACAGGATCTGATCTTGGTTGGTTATGAGGTTTTTCATACCTTCTCCAGGCTGGATACACGACATTCGACTTCGGGGAGTGTTCTTACACTTGGGTTTGGAACCATTATTTGGAGCAGCACGTCGCAGCCTATATGGTTGTTTTCTTCCAGAGGAACGGTGTACCTGGCAGCTTGTTCTGTTGCTTTTGTAGCGGAGTTGTTGAGGAGATTGCTTGTGGAGCTTTCTTGGTACCTGTTTCTGCAGTCTTTCATCTTTGATCGAGGACGGCATCTCTGGCTTCTTGGAGTTTGCTCAGCATCCGGTGCTGAGAGGGGGTGTTAGACATCATCCCCTACTTGCTGGCTTCCTATTTGGTGTCCTATTTTAGCCTCTAGGGCTGACCATGTTAGTCAGAGGGGCTGGTCACCCCTCACTCATATTTTACCCATATTTATTCCCCATTTTATGGTCTTGGGATTTTTCCCAGTCGTGGAGGTCTTTTATCCCTAGTCGGCTGCCTTCATGTAGAGGTATATATGGCCGATGCTCTATGCTGATGATATTGTATTAGTGTCTGAGTCCCCAGGTGGTCTACAGCAGCATCTACATGCACTCCATGATTTCTGCACACAGAGGGGTCTTACTCTGAACCTTGGGAAAACCAAGGTTATGGTCTTTCATACATCGAGACAGGGCAGGAGTCAGCTGACATTCACTCTCGCCGGATGCCAGGTGGAGGTGGTGACATCATACGTGTACCTAGGGGTTACCTTCTCTGTAGCAGCCACACGCTTTACCATGGGTTCAGCAGCCAGAGCTAGATTGACACGGGGATATGCAGCATTGGCTATGCTAGAGAGACAGTGCCACTAGGCGCATTTTCAGGAGCCCCGGACGAAGGGGTGGCTATTTGACACATTAGTCACACCGGCATTGATGTATGGAGCAGCAGTATGGGCGCCAGGCCTTGCTACCCATTGGTGGACACAGATAGAGAGACCACAGGCCCTCATGATGGCACGCATGATACGCAGCAAACCGTCCGTACCTCATGACATTATCCGAGCAGAGTTTGCTACGCCTCCTATGATGGTAGAGGCCATATTTCAGACTATATGCCTGTCACCAATTGGCCGACCATTTGGTCCATTCCTACTTTTTGCGTCTCGTTCACTTGAGGCCAGGCCGGTGTCTCATGTGAAGAGGCCAGTATTTTGCTGACATGGACGGGAGCCAGACTGGTGCCACCCGTGTGTTAGCAGGATGGTGTCGTATGGACGGGAGCCAGAACAGTGCCACCCGTGTATGACCTGGACTGTGTTCGATCCATGGGACTGTCACGCCATGGAAGAGCCAGTATTCGTGCCGTGTTTTACCTATGGGACTGTCACACCTAGGGAAACTCGTGCCTGGAACTGTGTCTTACCTATGGGACTGTCACTCCATAGGAAGACCAGGTTTTTATGTAATAAATGTCGTGCCAGTTTTGTGCCGACAAATATTTTGTACATGTTCCATGAACGGGAGATATGTCCATGTTACTTTTGCACATGCACACATATTTTGCATGCTTGAAACTGTTTTCGCATGACATGTATTCGTGTGTTTGCCTGCTTGACGTGTTACTTACTGAGCGGGGACGCCTGCCAGTGAGTCGTGAAGTGTGCCCTGTATTCTGACAAGTTTCAGTGCATGTGAACAGGTGGTAAGTATGTTGCACTTGTTGTTTAATGTTATTTTATTCTAACCCCTTTATTTATAAGGTTAGGGGTTCACATTCATTTAAAAGTGGGCACCCCCTTTGGGCACCCACTTTGGGGCCAAGGTGGGAAGCCTCACTTTTAAGTGAGTGTGGGGGTGGGCATGGTCACCAACCCCCACTAGTCCCCTTCATGCATGCGTGGGAACACTCTAGTGAAATCTTCACTTTGATTTTATTAAAGAAATCTCCCTTCTTCAAGCGTGGCATCCAATCGCTTCTCTCAAGTGTTGAATTCATCAACCGACGCTGGTTGCTCATTCGGCTGGCTGCGAACTGCACAGCAGGTGGCCTCCATCCATCTCCTTACTGCTGCGCCTGCCTCTCCACAGGGGGCTGAACACTACTACTGGTGGCTGCGTTGAAATCTGCAGGGGATTACCTGCCTTTGTGCTCCAACTGGCTGCAACTGCCCCTCCTGTACGGTGGACTCTACTGCTGGCTGCGCCTCCATCTCTACAGGCGGCTGATTCTGAAACTGGCTGCTGCAGGCGGCTGCCTTCACTTTCCACAGGCTGCGCTGCCCTCTGAGCGCTGGTGTTACCTTACTGCTGCGCATGCTCCCCTGGCGGCTGTCTTCCATCTACAGGCGGCTGTGCACAGCATCATTACTTGCAGGCGGCTGTGCACTCCATCTCCAGTGGGCTGCTCGTTCTCTCCACAGGCGGCTACGCCTCCTCCTCCACAGCAGGCGGCTGTGTTCTGCACAGAGATGGTTGTTTTCTCCTCTGCAAGCGGTTGTGCCTCCTTTACATAGGCGGCATCTCCTTTCATCATAGTGAGGCTGTTTCTTCTTCACAAATACCTCGGGTATTGGACTTCCTCCTGTCAACCTTCAACAAGTAAGTGATTTTCAGATTTGAGTAAAGCATTTAATGTTTAAAATCTGGTAAAAGATTCGTCCCGCTCGGCCTACACCCGTTCGGTGCCGGGTTGTCCAAGCTATATGGGCGAACCTCGGTCCAAAGGTGCTGAGATCGGGAGAGCCAGGCGTTAGTACGAGAGCGCCTGTCTGTGCGTGGTCTCGGAACACCAGTGTGGTGCTCTCCGCGGAGTCCAGTGAAAGCACAGGACCGTAGTGATTGGACCACACTAGTGGACGTTCTGCTCCGAGTTTTTCTACATCGAAATTCGAGCTATTTTGTTTAGTACTGTTTTCATATGTACATGGACATTATCTGGTTCTCAGAACCCATGGAGCATTGTATTCTTTAAATACTCCCAATAAATATATCATATATTGAGGGGGGGGTCGGCCCGTTCCGGCCCCAGTGCTGGTGTCCATCTTTCCATTTCTGTTCATTTAAATTTCAAGTTGTTTTAAGTTGTCCTTTTCATATTTGTGGTTTAAAAGTTGTGCTATTAAACGTGTAGGTGTCCAACTGAGTCTTTCCCACTTGACGGGATCGGTTTCATTGGTATCAGAGCACGGTTGTTTCCCTCTTCCTAGTGGGGAAACGAACCTGTGTATTGGACATCCCGCTTTTAGCAAACTTTGAACTCAATGGACAGCCAAGGCAACCCTTTGGAAGTACCAAATTCGAGGGGTCCCTCTAGTGCTTCTCGTGGGTCTGATGCCCTGCGAGGTAGACACAAGCCTCTTGAAAGGGTTCTGGATAGTGAATCCAAAGGTCAACTGTCTCCAGGAAAGACAGTTATGCTTGAACAAGACCCTGATGCTATGAGGGCTGAAATGGAACATATGAGAAAACTTTTGCAGGCTCAAGAGCAAGAATTGAAGTTTTTGCATGAAGATCCTCATCTGCAAAGTGCTATTGAAGCCAGGAAGGCTGATGCTATGGTTGATGTAACCTTTGAATCTATGGCTCGTGAAGTGGGCAAGAAACCAAGGGAATTGGCACTTGCCTATCTCCTTCGCAAAGGTGATATCAAAGAGGGGGATGACGGAGAGCTAAAATTCAGAAATCCACCTCGATTAAAGCATGGAGATCCTGCATCCCAGAGGCTGAAATCTTTTATGCAAAAGGAAGAGGTGACTGTCACCTCTCGTCATGCATCCTCTCCCCAAGGCACTAAGCCTGACAGAAATATGTATGCCAGTGCTCATGGAGGGCACGAAAGTCACATGCATGCAAGATATGTATCTCATGGTGACAGGTCTGCTTCCAGAAAAATTTTGCCTTCTGAGTTGTCTCATGGAGAGACCATGCCATATGCAGGTAAGTCACATGCATCTGAGCTTCGAGTTCGTGGAGCACATGCCACCGTGCCCCATGAAGCTTCTATGACGGCCCATGGAGCCCATGCAGACAGGGCTACCCCGTTGGATAAGGGGAAAAGAAAAAGAGAGGACCATGAGCCTCATGCCAGGAAGCTCAGGGAGTTCAAAGCAGGTGATAAATCTGTCAAATTTGATGTCTTTCATGGTGAACATGATGCTTCTAAGGTGTTAGCGTTTGTGGCACAGTTCGACATTGCCTTTAGTGATGAGGACTTTACAGAAAAGTCGAAGGTGCGCCATGCTAGTATGTTTCTGAAAGGCACTGCTGCCCATTGGTGGATCACCGAAAAGATCACCAAGGATCCCATCTCTACTTGGAAGGAATTCAAAGACAGATTTTATGCTCAGTTCTTGCCACCCAATGCAGAGCAAACTCTCACTCAAAAGTGGGACAGGCTGGAACAAAAAGAGAATGAGAGTGTGCAACAGTATGTGAATAAATTTTGGAAAGTGTTGCTGGAAGTGACTCCCTTCATGCTAATCTCTGAGGAGGAAAGAAAGAGGAAGTTTCGTTCTGGATTGCAACCTGCTTATAGATCGGGTATTGAATTGCACCCAAAACATACGTTGCAACAACTCACAGCTTCTGCCCTTGCTACAGAGCAATTGGTGCTCAAGATCAAGCAGGATCAAGGAGGTTCCAAGGCGAAGGACAAGGCTGCCCCAAATCAGCAAAAGGGCGGACAGCCACCTAAAAAGAACTTCCGGGAGCCTTACAAGGGTGGTAAAGCTGAAAATAAAGAACAGGGCCCAAGAAAGAACAAATTTGGCTTAACCCCGGAGCAAAGAGAGCAATATGCTAAGGATGGAAAATGCTTTTCTTGTGGTAGCAAAGACCACATGTTCCGGCAATGCCCAGATCGCAAACCAAAGCACGAGGACAAGCATACCAAAGCAAATGTTCATGCAGTTCCTGATGTGCAAGGTAATACAGGTCATGATGCTAAGGAGAGAATGGTTTGCAAGGCATGGGGGCAAGTTAAGGATCAGCCCGCACTATTCATGTTTGATGACTGTGCAACTGACAATTTCATCTCTATGCAAATGGCAGCTGCATTGGGTATTGAGGTTGAAAGCATGGGACCTCAGATTGAAGCCGAAGCTGCATTCATTGGTAAAGAGGTGCAGGTTACCCCTTTGATTGGGAAGTTGCGTATTCATATACAGGGCTACCTTGACAATGAGCATTTCTTAGTTGCTCCTTTGAATGGATGTGATGCATTGTTGGGCAAGCCGTGGCATCATAGGCTTGAGCCCCGCAAAGACTACAAGTCCAATATGATTTCTTTTATGCATAAAGGCCGCATGCACTTTATTGATGCTGGCAAAGAAGGGGATTCCATCCCAGTTGTATCACACATCCAAATTAATAAAGCAATGAAAAAGAGTCTTTCAGCGTACTTGATTTTTGTGCGTGATAGTCTTGTGCCAAATCATCAAAGTGTGGATGCTATGTCTAATGATAGGCTGAATTTTCTTAATGCATTCAAAGACTGTTTTGCTGACTCATTGCCAGGTGAACTACCTCCCCAAAGGCCCGAAGATCATTGCATAGATCTTGTGCCAGGTAGTTCTCCACCTAACAAACCCGCATACCGAGTGAGTGCTGCACAACAAGAAGAAATTATGAAGCAGGTTAATGAGCTTTTAGAGAAAGGTTTGGTTCAGCCCAGTTCCTCACCTTACTGCTCTCCTGTGCTTCTAGTTCAAAAGAAGGACGGATCATTCCGTATGTGTGTAGATTATAGAGCTTTGAACAAGCTTACCATCAAGAACAGATTTCCTATTCCACGTATTGATGATATCTTGGATAAGCTTGATGGCTCAGCTTGCTTTAGCAGACTTGATTTGAAGAGTGGTTATCACCAGATACGCGTGGTGCCACAAGATGTCCATAAGACTGCATTCAGGACAGCCTTCGGATTATATGAATTCTTGGTAATGCCTTTTGGTCTCACCAATGCTCCTGCTACTTTTAATCGTATGATGGATAGGATATTCCGATCCCATCGTAAGTTTACAGGAGTCTTCTTTGATGATATCTTGGTTTTCTCCAAGAATGAGCGGGAACACAGAACTCATTTGGTCACAGTGTTCGAAGAGTTGCGGAAGCATAAACTTTTCGTCAATGCCAAGAAAAGTGAGTTTTTCCTTTCAGAGATTCATTATCTAGGACATATTGTATCCAAGGATGGAGTTACAATGGATCCTGCAAAGATAGAGACTATTCGGAATTGGCCCGAACTGCAAAACGTACATCAAGTACGAAGTTTTCTGGGATTATGTTCGTACTACAGGCGTTTCATAAGGCATTTTGCTATGATTGCCACTCCTCTACATGATCTCACGAAGAAGAAAACTGTTTTCAAATGGACTTCAAAGGAACAGGATGCTTTCTTGCAGCTCAAGCATGCGATCATATGTGGTCCAGTATTGATTGTTCCTGACTTGCACAAGCCATTCGTGGTTGAATGTGATGCTTGTGGTGATTGCATAGGAGCTGTCCTCAATCAAGAAGGGCATGCAGTTGCATACGAGAGTCGTCGTTTGCATGATGCTGAGCTTCATATGGATATCTATGAGAAAGAGCTCTTGGCTGTAATTCACGCCTTAAAGATTTGGAAACACTACCTTCTTGGGGCTGAATTTGTGGTCAAGACAGATCATCAAAGCTTGAGATACTTTTTATCTCAAACCAAGCTTTCAGAGAAGCAAATGAGAATGGCGAATTTTCTTTCCATGTTTCATTTTCAGATTGTGCATACTCCAGGAAAGAAAAATGTAGTGGCCGATGCACTATCTAGGAGGCCTTATATTGCTGCAGTCTCAGTGGCCTCTCATGGAGATCTATCTGCTATGAGAGATTTGTATCATTTGGATGCTGATTTTTGCCATATATGGACTGATTTGAGGGCTGGTCATTCACATGCCTCTTATGTTATCAATGAGGGTTATCTCATGAAGGATAATTGCCTATGTGTGGTGAAGGATTTGCGTCCAAAGGTTATGGACGAATGTCATGCTCCACCTTATGCTGGTCATAGAGGTATTATGCCTACTACTCGCATGATTCAGAGATATTTCTTTTGGCCAAGCATGCGTAAAGACATTGAGGCTTATGTGCGTGAATGTATTACTTGTCAAAAGGTGAAATTTGACAGGCAAAAGCCTCCAGGTTTGCTTCAGCCATTGCCTATTCCCTCGCAACCTTGGGAAAGTATCACGATGGATTTTATTATGGATTTGCCTAGATCCCAGCATGGGAATGATGCTATTTGGACTATTGTGGACAGGTTTAGCAAGCAAGCTCACTTCTTGCCCGTCAAGAAAACCATTAAAGCTGATCATATGGTAAAGCTTTTTCTTGCTAATATTTTCAAGCATCATGGTATGCCTAAATCCATTGTTGGGGATAGAGATCCCAGGACTACAAGCCTATTTTGGAGGGCTTTGTTTGATAATATGGGTACTAAGCTTGAGTTTTCATCAGCTTATCATCCCCAAACGGATGGCCAAAGTGAAGCTGCGAATTCAGCTGTGTTGGATTTATTGAAGTGTTATGTGGCAGATCAAAAGAGTGCATGGGAGAAGTATCTTCCACTTGTTGAGTTTGCCTACAACAATACAATCCATGCTTCCACAGGAAAGGCTCCATTTGAGGTTGTTTATGGCAGAGTGGTCTTGCCACCCATCCTTCGTACCAAGGATGAGATTTTTGCAGCTGATGAATATGTTCGTGACTTGGATGTTGCCTTTGGTCAGGTGCGGACAGCCATTGCAAGATCTCAGGATAAGCATAAAAAGGCTGCTGACAAGCATAGAAGGGACATGGAAGTCAAAGAAGGTGATTGGGTATTGCTGAAATTTGAGAAGGCTAGGCTTCGAAAGAGGCCAGGACGAGAAGGATCATATCCTAAGCTTTCTCCTCGCTATTATGGACCCTTCAAGGTGCTTCACAAGATCAATGAAGTGTCCTACAGGCTTGCTTTACCTAGTCATTGGAAGATTCACAATGCTTTTCATGTGAGTCTATTTCGGAAATATGTGGGGCCAGATCCTGATGAGCCTGTCACAGAAGATCCGCCAGAAATTGAAGAGCTTGAGGAGATCCTCCAGCCAGAACAGATTGTTTTTCACAAGGAGAGAAAGCTACCTGCAGGAAAGCTTTCCAGGAGATACCTTGTGAAATTTAAGAATTATTTGCCTATTGATGCCAAATGGGTAAATGAAGATTATTTTGCAGATTATCCGCACTTGCTGCAGGCATATCTTGAGGCTTTTAAGTTGAGGTCAACTCTTTAGAAGCCCGGGGGGATGTCACCAATTGGCCGACCATTTGGTCCATTCCTACTTTTTGCGTCTCGTTCACTTGAGGCCAGGCCGGTGTCTCATGTGAAGAGGCCAGTATTTTGCTGACATGGACGGGAGCCAGACTGGTGCCACCCGTGTGTTAGCAGGATGGTGTCGTATGGACGGGAGCCAGAACAGTGCCACCCGTGTATGACCTGGACTGTGTTCGATCCATGGGACTGTCACGCCATGGAAGAGCCAGTATTCGTGCCGTGTTTTACCTATGGGACTGTCACACCTAGGGAAACTCGTGCCTGGAACTGTGTCTTACCTATGGGACTGTCACTCCATAGGAAGACCAGGTTTTTATGTAATAAATGTCGTGCCAGTTTTGTGCCGACAAATATTTTGTACATGTTCCATGAACGGGAGATATGTCCATGTTACTTTTGCACATGCACACATATTTTGCATGCTTGAAACTGTTTTCGCATGACATGTATTCGTGTGTTTGCCTGCTTGACGTGTTACTTACTGAGCGGGGACGCCTGCCAGTGAGTCGTGAAGTGTGCCCTGTATTCTGACAAGTTTCAGTGCATGTGAACAGGTGGTAAGTATGTTGCACTTGTTGTTTAATGTTATTTTATTCTAACCCCTTTATTTATAAGGTTAGGGGTTCACATTCATTTAAAAGTGGGCACCCCCTTTGGGCACCCACTTTGGGGCCAAGGTGGGAAGCCTCACTTTTAAGTGAGTGTGGGGGTGGGCATGGTCACCAACCCCCACTAGTCCCCTTCATGCATGCGTGGGAACACTCTAGTGAAATCTTCACTTTGATTTTATTAAAGAAATCTCCCTTCTTCAAGCGTGGCATCCAATCGCTTCTCTCAAGTGTTGAATTCATCAACCGACGCTGGTTGCTCATTCGGCTGGCTGCGAACTGCACAGCAGGTGGCCTCCATCCATCTCCTTACTGCTGCGCCTGCCTCTCCACAGGGGGCTGAACACTACTACTGGTGGCTGCGTTGAAATCTGCAGGGGATTACCTGCCTTTGTGCTCCAACTGGCTGCAACTGCCCCTCCTGTACGGTGGACTCTACTGCTGGCTGCGCCTCCATCTCTACAGGCGGCTGATTCTGAAACTGGCTGCTGCAGGCGGCTGCCTTCACTTTCCACAGGCTGCGCTGCCCTCTGAGCGCTGGTGTTACCTTACTGCTGCGCATGCTCCCCTGGCGGCTGTCTTCCATCTACAGGCGGCTGTGCACAGCATCATTACTTGCAGGCGGCTGTGCACTCCATCTCCAGTGGGCTGCTCGTTCTCTCCACAGGCGGCTACGCCTCCTCCTCCACAGCAGGCGGCTGTGTTCTGCACAGAGATGGTTGTTTTCTCCTCTGCAAGCGGTTGTGCCTCCTTTACATAGGCGGCATCTCCTTTCATCATAGGGAGGCTGTTTCTTCTTCACAAATACCTCGGGTATTGGACTTCCTCCTGTCAACCTTCAACAAGTAAGTGATTTTCAGATTTGAGTAAAGCATTTAATGTTTAAAATCTGGTAAAAGATTCGTCCCGCTCGGCCTACACCCGTTCGGTGCCGGGTTGTCCAAGCTATATGGGCGAACCTCGGTCCAAAGGTGCTGAGATCGGGAGAGCCAGGCGTTAGTACGAGAGCGCCTGTCTGTGCGTGGTCTCGGAACACCAGTGTGGTGCTCTCCGCGGAGTCCAGTGAAAGCACAGGACCGTAGTGATTGGACCACACTAGTGGACGTTCTGCTCCGAGTTTTTCTACATCGAAATTCGAGCTATTTTGTTTAGTACTGTTTTCATATGTACATGGACATTATCTGGTTCTCAGAACCCATGGAGCATTGTATTCTTTAAATACTCCCAATAAATATATCATATATTGAGGGGGGGGTCGGCCCGTTCCGGCCCCAGTGCTGGTGTCCATCTTTCCATTTCTGTTCATTTAAATTTCAAGTTGTTTTAAGTTGTCCTTTTCATATTTGTGGTTTAAAAGTTGTGCTATTAAACGTGTAGGTGTCCAACTGAGTCTTTCCCACTTGACGGGATCGGTTTCAATGCCTGCTAGACAGATTCAGAGAGATGCCACAGGACAGATTATCATACAGAGCTTTTCAGGCATCTAGACAGTTGGCTGAGGCAGGAGACAGAGGATCATGGTATGCACAGGTCACACATGGGTTCTCACACCATGGCCTAGACATGGATCATCTACCACCATTCCAGTATGACAGGGATGCACCACATATCCGTCTCTCTCATAGTGAGAGGAACAGAGTATTGAGACAGGATCTATGGCAGCTCTATACACGAGAGACATGGATATCGCCTACACAGCCTCTTCCACCGAAGATGCTATACTACAGAGATCACTTCATGAGTATCACTGATGATGGATTTATAGAGAGGCCTAGATACATGGAGGGCTTTTTACCACACGGCTCCCGAGTGGCTATTGGTCAGCGCAGAGTTTCATCACACCGATTGGAGATTGAGACTGGCAGAGCAGCACGGATCCCCCGAGAGGAGAGGGTATGCAGATTGTGCAGAGAGGAGGTGGAGAGTGAGGAGCATTATGTATGCAGATGCAGAGCATATACAGCCATCAAAGAGAGATATCCCATTTTATTCAGAGAGCCACATTCCCTACGCCAGATCTTTGAGACAGCAGACCAGCGCATACTGGGGAGATACATTCTAGACATACAGCGCCACAGAGAGACATTATTACAGGCTCAGACAGCTCCAGAGGGGGGGCGACAGACACAGATTACTACATTTTTTTAGAGATCCATACCCCTCCCAGCCCCTACACGGCAGGGAATTACTCTCCAGAGAGCAGAGACACTTAGAGCCCGCAGGAGACAGAGGACACCTGGCTTTCGGACACCACGCCTATACCAGAGAGAGATGACAGAGATCAGAGCTCAGTTTCACAGAGAGGGTGCGGAGCGACTAGCTCGCTTCAGAGCACACCCAGGCATGTTCTTCAGGGAGCTGTGGACACCCCCTTCACTGATGTATACCATTTTATACCCCCAGTATGGTACAGGATGGAGCTAGCTAGGTTGCATATCATGATTGTATACTCCATGCATATAGCTTTGCATTCTCCTAGTAATAGAGCTCCATCCCCTGCACACCCAGATTCAGCTTTTTTATTCAGTACTTTTTCATTTTGTTGGGATGACAGAGGATACCCCATACAGGTACTCCGATTTGTCTCATAGGCCGAGTTCGGTCTTTTGGAAGACGTTAATAAAATCTTTCTTTCTTTCTTTCTTTCTCTCTCTCTCTCTCTTTGTCTCTCTATCACCCACTCTTTTCGGCCTCTACATTGATGAGATCTCGAGCTTCATTGATGGATTAGGCGGGGTTGGTTCCACACTGGCAAGCATATTGATCCCCATACTACTTTATGGAGATGACATTGTCCTCCTCTCAGACTCAGCCGAAGGGCTTCAAAGACAGTTGGATGCCTTACATGACTTTTGCACTCAGTGGGACCTCTCTGTTAACCTTGGTAAAACCAAGGTAATGGTCTTCAATACCTCTCGCCCCGTCACATTAAGATTGAGCTTCACATATAGAGGGGATCCTGTGGAGATTGTCTCATCCTATGTCTACCTTGGTGTCACTTTCAGTGGCCCACGTTTTACCATGCTTCCCGCAGCACATGCCAGAGTGACGCGGGGATATGCAACCTTGAGCTTACTTGAGCGGCAGTGCTTCCAGGCACATTTCCAGGAGCCCAGGACGAAGGGCTGGCTTTTTTGACACCCTCGTCACACGAGCCTTGATGTATGGAGCAGCTTTTTGGGAGCCAGATTTATCCGATGAGGATTGGCAGTGAGTTGAGAGGCCCCAGGTCATGATGTTCTCCCGTATGATCCGCAGCAAACCATCAGTCCCACACCAGATTATCCAGGCAAAGTTTGTTGTAGCCCCGATGGTAGTGGAGGCACTCTTCCAGACAGTCACATACCTCCATCTCATCAGTCACATGGATCCCCACAGGTACTCGAGGCTTGCCTTGGAGTCCTCCAGACAGGTAGCACTTGAGGGGCACTCTGGAGTATGGTATGCACTAGTTTCCACTTGGTTCTTAGTATATGGGCTCTGCGTGGACTGCCTACCTCCCCTTCTGTACAGTTTGGACTCCCCTTTTCTCCGGCTGTCTCACGAGGATACCAACCGGGTTATTCGGTCAAATCTTCTTAGCCTCTACACACATTGCACATGGATCACACCCCCGGAGCACCCCACGAAGATGCACTTTTACACATAGACCACTTCCTCACACTCACTGAGGATTGATTCATCCAGCAGCCATGCTACTTGAGTGTTCACATGTCCCATGCCATGCGGATTGCGATTGGCTAGATATGGGTCTCTTCCCACCACCTCAGAGTGGAGACAGGTAGAGCTGAGCACATCTTCAGAGCCAGGAAGCTCATACGGACACCCAGAGAGGAGAGGATCTGCCGACTATGCCACACAGAGGTTGAGACGGAGGAGCATTACATATGCCGTTGCCCAGTATACTATGAGATCCGCGGGAGGTTTCACTGTCTATTTCGTGAGGGATTCGGTCCACTCTATAGGATCATTGACTTCCAGGACCAGCGTTACCTGGGCCTCTTCCTGCTTGAGCTCCGCAGACACAGGGACACCTTCTTGAGACACAGGCCCCAACCACCCCGCCCCCTCCCTCGGCAGCCAACTATCACCAGTTTCTTCCGGACCTAGGAGGTGGAGGACACCAACATAGTGGATCTTGTGGACCCTCCATGAGCTGCTCTAGACCTACCTCGCCCGAGAGGAGTTACCTCGGACCGAGCCTCTGCACTCCAGCGTGCTCGACGCCCTCGACCCCCCCGTTGGCCACGATCACCTCATCAGCTCCAGATCTAGGACATGCTCCACTGCCATCAAGCTACCTTTCCACACGTGACATAGCTGAGGGAGACCTATGGGCCACTTGTCAGTCCCATGCTTGACATTTTGGAGAGTGGTATACCATCTACTCGGAGCTGATGTTGCTCCCATGTTTTTATGTTCTTAGTATTCCATGATGAGTTTCCATGGACAGTTTTGTATCACCCCAGTGAGATAGTATATTTATGTTTTTTTTTCTAATTTATTTTCCATTCCATGATGAGATATGCCATGGACATTATTGTATCACTTTGGTCTTAAAGGCCCATTGGGTCTTTAGTAGATGCTTAATATATCTTTCTTTCTTTCTTTCTTTCTTTCTCTCTCTCTCATGGAGGGCTTTTTACCACACGGCTCCCGAGTGGCTATTGGTCAGCTCAGAGTTTCATCACACCGATTGGAGATTGAGACTGGCAGAGCAGCACGGATCCCCCGAGAGGAGAGGGTATGCAGATTGTGCAGAGAGGAGGTGGAGAGTGAGGAGCATTATGTATGCAGATGCAGAGCATATACAGCCATCAGAGAGAGATATTCCATTTTATTCAGAGAGCCACATTCCCTACGCCAGATCTTTGAGACAGCAGACCAGCGCATACTGGGGAGATACATTCTAGACATACAGCGCCACAGAGAGACATTATTACAGGCTCAGACAGCTCCAGAGGGGGGGCGACAGACACAGATTACTACATTTTTTCAGAGATCCATACCCCTCCCAGCCCCTACATGGCAGGGAATTACTCTCCAGAGAGCAGAGACACTTAGAGCCCGCAGGAGACAGAGGACACCTGGCTTTCGGACACCACGCCTATACCAGAGAGAGGTGACAGAGATCAGAGCTCAGTTTCACAGAGAGGGTGCGGAGCGACTGGCTCGCTTCAGAGCACACCCAGGCATGTTCTTCAGGGAGCTGTGGACACCCCCTTCACTGATGTATACCATTTTATACCCCCAGTATGGTACAGGATGGAGCTAGCTAGGTTGCATATCATGATTGTATACTCCATGCATATAGCTTTGCATTCTCCTAGTAATAGAGCTCCATCCCCTGCACACCCAGATTCAGCTTTTTTATTCAGTACTTTTTCATTTTGTTGGGATGACAGAGGATACCCCATACAGGTACTCCGATTTGTCTCATAGGCCGAGTTCGGTCTTTTGGAAGACGTTAATAAAATCTTTCTTTCTTTCTTTCTTTCTCTCTCTTGTGATTAGGACTACCAATGCTATCCTCTTTCGCAGAGATCCCACACGATCTTCGTGAGACAGCTTGCATCACCCGTTGGATCAGAGCAATTGCTTCGGTGTGACAATGAGTACGGGAGGACGGCGGTGATGAGTAGCTACGGTGGAGCTCTTGAGCCATGCTCGAGCTCGGCGGATAGGCAACTTCCCACGACACGTTAGGGTAGGGTTTACTTAACATCTTTGGCGCTGTCACCAATTGGCCGACCATTTGGTCCATCTCCAGATTTGTGTCTCGTTCACTTGAGGCCAGGTTGGTGTCTCATGTGAAGGGGCCAGTTTTTTGCTTAACATGGACGGGAGCCAGACTGGTGCCACCCGTGTGTTAGCAGGATGGTGTCGTATGGACGGGAGCCAGACTGGTGCCAGCCGTGTATGACCTGGATTAAGTTCTATCCATGGGATTGCCACGCCATGGAAGAGCCAGTATTTGTGCCGTGTCTTGCCTATGGGACTGTCACTTCATAGGGAGACTCGTGCCTGGAACTGTGTCTTACCTATGGGACTGTCACTCCATAGGAAGACCAGGATTTATGTTTTATGTCGTGCCATTTTTGTGCTCGATAGATATTTTGTACTTGTTCCATGAACGGGAGATATGTCCATGATACTATTTGCACATGCACTCATGTTTTGCATGTTTGAAACTTTTTTCGCATATCTTGTATTTTTGTGTTTGCCTGTTTGACGTGCCACTTGCTGAGCGGGGACGCCTGCCAGTGAGTCGTGAAGTTTGCTCTGTCTTCTGACGAGTTTTGTTGCGTGTGAACAGGTGGTACGTGTATTGCACTTGTTGGTTTAATAGCTTTCTTTTCTAACCTTTCATTTTATAAGGTTGTAAGTTCACATTCATTTAAAAGTGGGCACCCATTAGGGGCACCCACATATGGGCCAAGGTGGGGAGGGAAACCCCCACACTTAACCCTTTATGTGTGTGGGGGTGGGTGCATGGCCACCTACCCACACCACACTTTGAAGCTGGCCGCCCCCATGCAAGCTTGGGGAGCCGGCCAGCTGTGGTCGTGTAACTCCCCTCCAACATCTACAAAAAAAGCGACCATCCTTCTGCTCACGTACAGACAGGCGATTGTGCGCCTCCTCACCCTTCACAACAGGCTGCGCCATCTCCACCTCCTCAGCTGACGGCTGCTCCCTGTGTCCAGCAGGCTGTGCCATCTCCACAGCAGACGGCTGCTCCCTCTGTCCAGCAGGCTGCGCCATCTCCGCCTCCTCAGTAGACGGCTGCTCCCTCTGTCTAGCAGGCTGCACCTCCTCCTTTACAGGCGGCTGCATCCTCTTTAGCAGGCGGCTTCTGCTCACCCTCAGACGGCTGTGCTTTGCAACCAGGCGGCTCATCTTCAGCTGGCGGCTGCGCCTCCTCCTCCACCCTTGCAGGCGGTTGCGCATGCTCTCCAGCAGGCTGTGCCCTCTCTTCTGCAGGCGGCTCTAGCAGATGGCTGCAGCCAGGCGGCTGTCTCCTCTTCAACAGGTGGCTGTTTCATCCTTTGCAGGCGGCTACATCTCCTCCATAACAGGCGGCTTCTCCTCTTCTATAGGCAGCTGCGTGGGGCTGCACTCCCCTCTACAGGCGGCTGCGTGGGGTTGCACCTCCCTTCCATAGGCGGCTACAGGTGACTCTGCACCTCCTAGGTGGCTACACCTTCTACACAGGCAGCTCCTCCTCCTCCTCCTCGACAGGTTGCTGCGCCTTGGTGTCCCTCTCAAGTAGCTGCACACAGACACCTCGGGTATTTGTCTTCCATTTGCGAGCTACAAGTAAGTGAATTCAGATTTAAGTAAAGAACTTTGTTGTAAATCTGATTAAGGATTCTCTCTACCGCTAACACCTGTTCGGTGCCGGGTAGTCCAAGCTGTTGGAGAACCACGGTCCATGGGTGCCGAGATCGGGAGAGCCAAGCGTTAGTACGGGAGCGCTCGTTTGTGCGTGGTCCTGGAACACCAGTGGGGCGCTCTCCGCGGATTCCAGTGAAGGCATAGGACCGTAGAGACTGGACCACTCCAGTGGTCGCTCTCCTTCGAACATCTACTTCGAGTCTCTTGTTCGGTACTGTATTCATCTCAGTTGTACATGGACATCATCTGGTTCATTGTTCGGTTCTGTATTCATCTCAGTTGTACATGGACATCATCTGGTTCATTGAACCCATGGAGCATTGTATTTGTTAAATACTCCCAATAATATATCATATATTGAGAGGGGGGTCGGCCCGTTCCGGCCCCACTGCTGGTGTCCATCTATCAACATTTCATTTCATTTCAATTTTTAGTTGTTATTAAGTTGTCCATTTCAAATTGTGATATTAAGTTGTGCTACTACGCGTGTGGGTGTCCAACGGAGTCTATTCCCACTTGATGGGATCGGTTTCATTGGTATCAGAGCACAGTTAGTTCCCTCTTCTTAGTGGGGAAACGAACCTGTGTATTGGACACCCCGCTTCTAGCACACTTAACACAATGGACAGCCAAGGCAACCCTTTGGAAGTGCCTAATTCGAGGGGCCCATCAAGTGCCTCGCGTGGTTCTGATGCTCTACGAGGAAGGCACAAGCCCCTTGAAAGGGTAAATGATAGTGATTCAAAGGGACAACTGTCTCGAGGAAAGAGAGTCATGCAAGAAGAAGAGCTTGATGCAATGAGGGCTGAAATGGAGCATATGAGAAAGCTTTTGCAGGCACAAGAGCAAGAGCTGAAATTTTTGCATGAAGATCCCCATGTGCGAAGTGCCATTGAAGCAAGGAAAGCTGATGCAATGGTAGATGTGACTCTTGAATCCATGGCACGGGAAGTGGGCAAGAAGTCAAGGGAGTTGGCACTTTCCTACCTCCTCCGCAAAGGTGACATCAAAGAGGGGGAAGGCTGGAGAGCTGAAATTTAGAAATCCATCTCGCTTGAAGCATGGAGATCCCGCATCTCAAAGGTTGAGGTCATTTATGCAAAAGGAAGAGGTGACCGTCACCTCTCGTCATGCATCTTCTCCACAAGGCACAAAGCCTGACAGGTATATGTATGCTAGTGCTCATGGAGGGCATGATGGTCACATGCATTCAAGACATGTATCCCATGGTAGGGATGACAGGTTTGCCACTAGAAGAGCTTTGCCTACTGAGTTGGAAAGTCACATGCATCTGATTCTCAAGTTCGTGGAGCACATGCCACCGTGCTTCATGAAACTTCCATGATGTCCCATGGAGCCAATGCAGATAGGGCTGCCCCGTTGAATAAAGGGAAAAGAAAAAGAGAGGACCATGAGCCTCATGCCAGAAAGCTCAAGGAATTTAAAGTAGGTGACATGTCCGTTAAGTTTGATGTTTTTCATGGAGAGCATGATGCTTTCAAAGTGTTAGCATTTGTGGCACAGTTTGACATTGCTTTTAGCGATGAGGACTTCACTGAGAAGTCTAAAGTACGCCATGCTAGCATGTTTTTGAAAGGGACCGCTGCTCATTGGTGGATCACTGAAAAGATCACCAAGGACCCCATTTGCACCTGGAAGGAGTTTAAGGACAGATTCTATGCTCAGTTTTTGCCACCAAATGCGGAGCAAACTCTCACCCAAAAGTGGGATAGACTTGAGCAAAGAGATAATGAAAGTGTGCAACAGTATGTCAACAAGTTTTGGAAAGTGTTGCTTGAGGTAACTCCTTTTATGCAAATCACTGAGGATGAAAGAAAGAGGAAGTTTCGCTCCGGATTGCAACCGGCTTATCGTGGTTCAGGCATTGAATTGCACCCGAAACATACTTTGCAACAGCTTACAGCCTCTGCTCTTGCTACGGAGCAACTGGTGCTCAAAATTAAGCAAGATCAAGGCGGTTGAAAGGGGAAAGACAAGGCTGTCCCAAATCTGCAAAAAGGTGGACAGCCACCTAAAAAGAACTTCCGGGAGACCCACAAGGGGGGTAAAGCTGAAAATACCTCATCTAAAGATTAGGGCCCAAAGAAGAACAAATTCGGCTTGACCCCGGAGCAAAGAGAGCAATATGCCAAGGAGGAAAAATGTTTTTCTTGTGGCAGCAAAGAGCACATGTTTCGACAATGTCCTGACCGCAAACCAAAGCACGAGGACAAGCAGACCAAGGCTAATGTACATGCAGTTCCCGATGTGCAGGGAAACACAAAACATGATGCAAAAGAGCGGATGGTATGCAAGGCTTGGGGTCAAATCAAGGATCAGCCCGTCTTATTCATGTTTGATGACTGTGCAACTGATAACTTCATCTCTATACAAACGATAGCTGCCTTGGGTATTGAGGTTGAGAACATGGGACCTCAGATTGAAGCCGAAGGTGTCTTTGTTGGTAAAGTGGTGCAGGTTACCCCACTGATAGGGAAGTTGCGCATACATATCCAGGGCTACCTTGATAATGAACATTTCTTAGTTGCACCACTAAATGGATGTGATGTATTGTTGGGCAAGCCATGGCATCATAGGCTTGAGTCCCGCAAAGAGTACTTTACTTTTCAGCATTCGTGAAGAGAAGACAGCTTGGGGAATGTGGCAGAGATTGCAGGACTTGTATGTCGAAATTTGGGGCTTTTGATGTAATTGTGCAATTAAGCACTCATACATGCTGTATGATGTGAAAAATCGCACATTTGGGCAAAATTGCAGCAAATTGCAGTGCAAATCAAGGGGCTTTTGTGCCGATTTGGTTGATTTGCATGCAGGCAATCGCATTTGATGCTGTGGATAATGTGTTGATGCCTTACAAGCACTCAATGTGCCTGTAAATCAAGGGGCTTTCATTATTTGGATGTATATGTGGCCAGGGGAAGCATCGTGAACACACTGGATGCCTTCATGTGCGTCAATGTACCATGTATGATCAGAAATTGATCTTAAAACAAGGGGCTTTTCAAGTTTGTATGCTTGTTGAGCTTGGCAAAGCAGCAGGCAAGACATTTATGCCTTGAATCCTCAAAAATCAGCTTGCAGTCAAGGGGCTTTTGCCCAATTTCTGTTCGGGACTGTTGAATGCAGTGTACAGGACTGTAAAAGTCTGATTTTCACTCATTTGGACAGCCAGGAGAGCATTTATTGCTATTGTACCTGCTGGTACAGATTTGGCACAGCTTTGTGCATGTTTTGGCATGGCTGTACACTGATTTGAGGGAAGAAAAGGTTCAATTTCAGCTGCTGTACTTGCCGGTACAGGTTTGGTACATCATTGGTGAGCACTTGGTACTGCTGTACAGTACTTTGGAAGGGCAACAGAGCACATTTAAGGTGCTGTCCAAAATCTGCAGCAACCAGATTTTGGTGATTTCATCACATAAAGTGGGAGAAAAGTTGCATTCTTGCTTCCGCAGTGGGAGATAAACTTTGGGAGAAAAACTGTGAGCACTTTGTGTGCTTTTGGTGCAGTGTTTGCACATTTTGCAGGGAGTCAGGCATTGACAGGTTGCATTTTGCTATGGCAACCACAGGTGAGAGCTCTTCATTGCTTCACATCAAGAAGCTTGAAGGCTCGCATAACTATGATATTTGGCAAACCCAGTGCTACAACGTGTTGCTCCAGAAAAAGCAGCACAAGCCTATCAAAGAAAGGGGTGTGATGCTCGCTTCTCTTACTGCTGAAGAGTGGCCTCCTTTCATGTCACAGGTTGCAGAGACTTGTTTGTCAGGTATACTGCTGGCAATGAAGGAGTGGTTTATTTGGGTGATAACCATGCATGCAAGATTCTTGGCAGAGGTGATGTGAGGCTTGTATTTTCAGATGGCTCACAGCTTATGCTCCATGATGTCAGGCATGTGCCTGAGAATAAGAAGAACCTGCTTTCTACTGGACAGCTTGACGATGCTGATTATGTTACCACATTTGGTAGTGGAAAGTGGAAAATTAGTAAGGGCTCACTGGTTGTTGCCAGAGGCTCTAAGGTGGACACTCTTTATTTTATGCATGCAGGTGTTTGTCACCATGCTAATGTAAATGCAACCGAGCTGCCGGAAATCTCTATGTGGCATAGCCGGTTGGGACACATGAGTGTCAAGGGAATGGAGCAATTGTCTCGTTTGGGTTACTTGCCTTCTCTAAAGTTTTCAAGTTTTCAGTTTTGTGAGCATTGTATATATGGTAGGCAACTACAGTGCCCCCACAAGAAAGCTCTTGGACAGAAAGATGCTCAGTTAGAGCTTGTGCATACAGATGTATGTGAGATGTCTCAGCTTTCTTTGGGAGGGGCAAAATATTGTGTGTCTTTTATTGATGATGCCACACGCAAGGTGTGGGTCTATCCTCTTCGCTTGAAGAGTGATACATTCTCAGTGTTTCAGAAGTTTGTTGCTCATGTTGAGAATCAAACTGGCAAAACACTGAAGGCTTTGCGTTCCGACAATGGTGGAGAGTACATGTCCAAACAGTTTCAGGACTTTTGTGATGCTAAAGGCATCAAGAGGGAGCTCTCTACTCCTTATGATCCTCCACAAAACGGGACAGCAGAGAGGATGAACAGGACCATTCAGGAGAAGGTCCGTTCTATGTTGTCACATGCTGCATTACCTCATGGTTTTTGGGCTGAAGCTGTTATGACAGCCGTTCACCTTATAAACAGGTCACCTAACACGAGGCTTGGTGGGAAAGTGCCAGAAGAAGTATGGACAGGGAAGCCTCCGTCATACAAGCACTTGAGAGTGTTTGGTTGCGTTGCGTACGTGCACATACGCAGGGAAATGCGCACCAAACTTGATCCTAAGTCTCACAAATGCATATTCCTAGGATATGGTGACAGAGGTGAAATGGGGTATAGACTTTGGGATCCCATGAATAGAAAGATCATACGCAGCAATGATGTCATTTTTGATGAAACATGCATGTATAAGGAGCCTGCAAGGCAACAGGAGCCTGGCAGAGTCATCTTTGATGATGATGGACATCATGGACAACAACAAAGGGCTGTAAATCAGCCATTACAGCAGGAAAACCAGCCCTTAAATGGTGCTGAAAATGGTCCAAATGGACAGCGAGATATGGCAGAAGATATCCCTATGGATATACCACAGTTAGAGGAGATACCGGGCATGATATTTCAGCCTTATGGCATGGAACAAGAGCCACCAATGGGTGATATGCAGGCTGGACACAAATGATGGTCATTGGGTACGGAGGTCCACAAGACCCTTCAGAGCCCCTGACAGGTTTGTTCCAGGGGTTGACTACTTGGTGCTTACTGACTGTGGGGAGCCCTCATGTTATAAAGAGGCTTTGCAGAGGGCAGACAAAGCTCTATGGGAGCGTGCCATGAAGTCAGAGATGGATTCTCTGCACAAAAATGGAACATGGAAGTTGGTGCATTTGCCTGCAGGCAAGAAGGTTTTGCCATGCAAGTGGGTATACAGGCTCAAAGTTGCACCTGATGCAAAGCCAAGATACAAAGCCAGGTTAGTGGCTAAGGGCTTCAAGCAGGAATATGGTGTGGACTTTGATGAGATCTTCTCTCCAGTGGTCAAAATGACCACACTTAGAGCTGTGTTAGCTTTGGTTGCGCATGATGATCTGGACTTGATTTTGATGGATGTGAAGACTGCTTTTCTTCACGGTGATCTCCATGAGGAGATATATATGCAGCAGCCAGAGGGTTATGCAGTGAGTGGAAAAGAGAAGCTTGTATGCAAGCTGAAAAAGAGTCTTTATGGGCTCAAACAGGCACCAAGGGAATGGTATCATAAATTTGATACATTCATGAAATCTCAGAAATTCAGGAGAAGTGACATAGATCACTGCTTGTACACCAAGAAAGCTTTGGATGGCAGTCTATTGATCCTCATTTTGTATGTTGATGATATGTTGATTGCCGGGAAATCTCATAAAGAGATGGATGCCTTTAAGAAAGAGGCTGCATGAAACCTTTGATATGAAGGATTTGGGTGATGCAAATCACATCTTGGGTATGCGGATACTTCGGGACAGAAATCAGCATGTGTTGTATTTGTCTCAGAAGGAATACATTGGCAAAGTCTTGCAGAGGTTCAATATGGACGGGGGGAAGAAGACTAGTACTCCTTTGCCTCCATATGTGAAACTCAGTGCTATGGACAGCCCACAGTCGGATAGTGACAGGGCTGATATGGCCAAGATTCCGTATGCTTCAGCTTGTGGCAGTCTCATGTATGCCATGGTTGCTACTAGGCCGGACATTGCATTTGCAGTGGGAGTGGTTTCTAGATACATGGCCAACCCTGGCAAGAAGCATTGGGAAGCAGTGAAAGGTGTCATGAGATACCTGAAGGGCACACAGGATTTGTGCATTTGCTTTGGCAAACAGGATGCATTAGTGCATGGTTACACGGATTCGGATTATGCCGGTCATCCAGATAACCGGAAGTCTACTACCGGTTATGTATTTACATTCACAGGAGGTGCTGTGTCATGGATATCCAGGATGCAGAAGTGCACAACCTTATCTACTACAGAGGCCGAGTATATTGCAGCCACAGAGGCTTGCAAGGAGGCATTATGGCTATCTCGGTTAGTGGTTGATTTGGGTTATACAGGGGATATTCCATTGTTGCATTGTGATAGTCAGAGTGCCATCCAGTTGGCAAAGAACCCTGTCTTTCATGCAAAGACGAAGCATGTGGATGTGAAGTATCACTTCATCAGAGAGGTGATAGAGAACAAGCAAATTCAGCTTGTTAAGATTCATACGGATGACAACCCGGCTGATCTGTTGACGAAGAGTTTGCCTCCGGCATAGTCACAAGGAACGGGGGACGGTAACGGGGGACGGGGACGGGGACGGGACGGGGGACGGCCATAAGTAGGGAACGGGGACGGGGGAGGGAACGGCACTCAAAAATAACTTTTTTTTAAAGTTTTTCTACTCTACCCTTATTCTACTTTGGAAGTACATCAAAATGAGCACAAATTTACATAAAATGGTAAGCTTTTGAGTCATATTAACACCGGATGGTGGCCGATTGTGGCCAGATAGCATGAGATGATTCTGGAGAAGGTTGGCACACTGCCAACCAGGCTACATGCATATGTGGTGAGTTATTATACACCTACTGCATATGGGCTGTAAATTTTGGGTCCGTTGCGGCGCGCAGTTTCACACCAGCCTACTTGGGGGAAGGTGCGGAGGGGGGCGTGAGCCCCTCTCTGCAGGGGGTCCGGGGGGGAGATGACTCCCCCCCGGCCCGAAGGGCCGTTTACGCTAAAGCCTAAACTCCATGCTTGTAGCCTTGTAGCCTTGTTCTTATATAGATATTAGATAGGCAAGAGAGAGGCAAGGGCAAGTGAGAGAGAGAGAGGGGCAAGGGCCAAGGCCCAAGGGCAAGGCCCCAAGGCCCCAAGGCTCAAGCCTAAAGGCCAAACCTCAAGGCAAGAGAGAGGCAAGGCCCAAGGCCCAAGCCTCAATGCCCAAGCCTCAAAGGCTCAAGGCCACCCCAAACGACTAGAAACGGCTCCTCAAACGGCTAGAAACGGACAAAATAAACCACAATGGCTTCCTGCCGTCCCCCCACAGGGCCGTCCCCCACAACCGTCCCCGTTCCTACTGCCGTCCCCTTCACCGTCCCTTGTGAGGGACGCCTGCAGGGGGACGTCCGTCCGTCCCCGTCCGTCCCCGTCCCTGCGCCGTCCCGTTTCGGCGTCCCAGCGTTCCTAGGCTCCGTCCCCACCGTCCCCTGTGACTATGGCCTCCGGAGCGGTTTGCTCATTGCAGACACTTGATGGGCATTGGATGAGGCCAGTTTCAGCCTTGATTTGGCCTTGTATGTACATGGTGATTTTTTCTTTTCCTTTACTTAAGGGCACTTTGCCTTTAAGTGGGAGGTTGTTGGGGTAAAGGCGTTATGCCCACCCTTATAGTGTGTACAAGCCCATAAGTTATAGTACATAGTACACTTAGTACATTTAATGTACTAAGTGCACTATGTGTACTAGTGCAATATACATGTGTGATAGGGGAGTGACGAGTCACACACTCATGCCTCATGAGTTGACTTATCCCCACAACTCTCTCTCTCTCTCTCTCCCTTGTGCTTCTCTGTGTATGTCTCTCACATGACCTAACCCTAATTCTCCCACACAATCTCCACCTCCTCAGTAGACGGCTGCTCCCTCTGTCCAGCAGGCTGCGCCTCCTCCTTTACAGGTGGCTGCATCCTCTTCAGCAGGCGGCTTCTGCTCACCCTCAGATGGCTGTGCTTTGCAACCAGGCGGCTCATCTTCAGCTGGCGGCTGCGCCTCCTCCTCCACCCTTGCAGGCGGTTGCGCATGCTCTCCAGCAGGCTGTGCCCTCTCTTCTGCAGGCGGCTCTAGCAGACGGCTGCAGCCAGGCTGGCTCATCATCATCAATGCAACACTGCAATAGTATTAGTACCTTTCAGGATGATATTTGTTGTACGCCGTGACCCCATTGTAATCCTCGGTCGAGGATAAGTGAGGCACGAGCTACGTAGGTCATTCTCAACCATAGCAAGTCAGTCAGTCAGTCTAAGCCCCTTAACCCACTTAAAGAGACGCATGCATATACAGTCAGTAGAAACCTTAGGGTTTGCATTAGAAAGCATCTTGCATATTGCACATCATTCATGCATAGCATCTAGACCCCAAATATCATCTAGTATTTATCAGGATATTTACTAGGATTTTTTTGGGTATTTTTCCCATCATTTTCAGCATTTTATACACATTTATGCATTTATTATTGGACAGGAGCAGTCAGCCAGCTCAGTAGCCAGCCGACTGGCTCCATGAGTCCATATAAATAGAATCCTTGCATCATCATTCATTCATTCCATCATATTCAGCCAACAGCATTCAGGCGCATCATATTCAGCCTTGCATTCACTTCAGTCCCATGCGTTTTGGAGAAGCGTGTCATCCTACAGCAAGAGGAGCATCAACGCTTGTGCATTCTGCCCTCCATCAGCAAACGCAGCAGTTCTCAGCATTCAGCCATCAGTAAACCTTGTGTTTTCTGCATCTATACAGTTTTCAGCATTCATCCATTCATCGTTTTGCTCCAGCCACTTGGTGAAAGGTAAAACGCAGCATTCATATTCATTTACAACATTCATACTCAGTCTAGAACAGTCCCAAACAGCCCCTCTCTTAGCCCTAGCTTTGCATCCCTCCCTCATACATTGGGAAGAGTGCATCCCCATCTCACTGGTGAGGCAGTCACTTGGTGGCAGCATTGGTCTAATCTTTATACAGACCAGACCACAGGTGTCACAGCTTTTAGCTGGGATACCTTTGTCCATGATCTGAAGACCAGATTCCTCCCGCCCCAGTACATGACCGGTTTGGCAGATGAGTTCTATGGACTCAGACATAACGGATTCCCAGTGCTTCAGTTTTTCGGCAAGGTTATTACTTTAGCATAGCAGTTAGGGCTATCTGCGCAGGCCAAGATGGAGCAATTTATTCGTGGATTGGATCCTAACATTCGGTTCACAGTTCGTAACTTTGAACCCAGTACATATGACCGAATGAAGAAATGAAGATGAACAGAGGCAAGCCCAAGCAGTCATCCCAGTCCAGTACCAAACCCTAGCCAGGGAAAGGTAATTCATCTTCTAAAGACACTAAGACAGATAACAGTCCTAGCTCTAGTTCAAGCGGTAAGGAACCCAAGCCTGAGAAGACCCCTGAGGAAAAGGCTAAAGCAGGCATCACTGGAGGCTATCTTCCTCTAGAGGAGCAAAGACAGTATAGTTAGAAAACCGATGCTTTTTTTGTCATACCATTGGGCATGGTAAGAAGGATTGTCCAAAAAGGCAAGCGGAGCAAGCCTCCAAAGCTCCTTCTGCCACAGTTGCCACAGCCTCCCAGCTCCTCCAGCCCCGCCTGCTACCACTAATGCGGTTCAACTTTTACCTTCTATGCATTCTATGCCATCCGTGGTATTTGATGCTAAGCAAGAGGGTGAGGGCGATGCTGCACAGAAAAGCCTCATCCGAGCTTATGGCTCTGCCAAGGGCTGACAGTTTGTAGTTTCTTTCGATATGGGTAGTTCTGAAGACGCCATCTCTCCCCAGTTGGCTAATAAATTGAACTGCACATTAGTCCCATATCATCTGGATGTGGACGGGTTCACACTTGGTCCGTGCATCCACATTTCTCAGAAGGCACAGCAATTTGCCTTTGAAATTCAAAAGGCCTCATTCCAACAAGATTTCATTGTCTCGCCTCTATTGGGGTGTGACATGATCTTAGGAATTCAGTGGTTCCGTCAGTATGAGCCTATTCCCGATTGGGGACATGACACTTTTACTATCTGTAAAGGTTTTCTTGAGCCTGTCATGATTCGTGGTGGGGATAGAAGCATTCTTGGTATACCATTGATTTCGCATCTCCAGGCCAGACGAGATATCCGCAAGGGAGCAGAAGGAGCACTACTTTATGTTCGTGCTTAAACAGCCTCTACCTCATCGGTAGCATCCATCTCATCCTCAGTCTCTCAGTTAGCAGACCTCCTGTCCAGACATCAGGACATTATGCTTTGGGACGATCTCCTGCCCAGTCTCCCACCCTCTCGCCCCGAGGACCATCATATCGATTTGGTCCTTGGATTAGATCCTCCTAGCAGGTTTCCCTATTGTCTTTCCAAGACTTTAGAGGGAGAGTTAGAAAAACAGTTATCTGAGCTCCTTCGAGAGCCGGATTTATTCGGCCTTCTTCCTCACCATTTACTGCACCCATCCTATTTGTCCAAAAGAAGGACAAGTCTGCACGCCTTTGTGTAGACTACAGGGCATTAAATAAACTCACCATTAAGAATAAGTTTCCTATACCAAGGATAGAGTACATTTTGGAGCGTTTAGACGGTGCTAAGTTTTTCACTAAGATCGACCTCAAGAGTGGTTACCATCAGGTCCGGACGATGCATGATGTTTTCCATGTTTCTTGGCTAAAACCATATGTTGGACCAGAAGTGTTTGATGTTTCAGATGAACAGCAACCAGACGTGGTAGACGAAGCAGAAGTCATCGAGCCCTACTAGATCCTTCTTCATCATTGGAAGCATGGTTTCGGTCAACGGATACGTCAGTTCTATACGAAATTCCGAGATCGAGGTACCCACGAAGCCGTATGGCTAGACGAGGAGTTATTTCAAGAGTACCCCCAGTTGTTGGCGGACTACTTGGAAGCCATGACTTGCCGCGAAGCTAAGCAGGAGGGAATGTCACATGCACTTTGCACTGTAGTGCATGGTGACAAGCTGGCTCATCATCATCAGTGCAACATTGTAACAGTATTAGTACCTTTCAAGATCAGATTCTTCTAGCACCTCTTCTAGAGCTCCCAAGGTGCTTCCGGCTCAGGAGGACCTAAATGGTGTACTTCTCTAGTATACATGCAGTCCCCCCCATGTGCTTCTAGCCAGAGGAGGCTTGTGGGCTAGAGAGGCGGTTGATTGCAGCTCCACTTACTGGTGCATGGCAACCGTGATTCGGAGTTCCGAGCATTAGACATCTGGTAGGACATGGTTAGCTTTTGTGTAGCAGAGATTATGAACTGGATCTGTTCCGAGGTCATTGTTCGAGGCTTTTGGGACATGATGTATTTTCCGTCCACCGTTGGGGATTATGGGCGCGGTGTGTCCAGGAGCTCATCATCTATTCGTGGAGTTCACTGCACACTTGTGTGGGAATTCGTAGCCAAGCAAAGTTCCGTACTGTTCATGGTGGCATTTTGTTTCGGGGAAACAGGTTGGCGGGTGCTCTCTCAGAGGTGATTCCAGTATTCGCGGTGCTGGAGGGTCCATGCCACATGGTTGCATCTTCATCAACTTATCTTCTTCAGACTCTTGCACACTATGAGCTGCAGAGTGGGTTAGAATTTGGTACATCTCAGTGTATTTTGGGCAATGCCTATTTATGGGCATTTATGTATCTTCTCCATGTTTAGTTGGTCGTGTACTAGTCGGCCAGTTCTAGGGGCTGCCGACTAGTTCCCAGAGTCACTATATAAGAGCCGCCCCATTATTCACTTTATCATCAAATCCCTTGCACAAGTTCTTCACAGTCTTGTTGGCTAATTGCCATTGTAAAGCCTATTGCTAATATAAAAGGTGATCTTGTCCACAAGCTCTTTCTACTCTCTCTCTTGTTCAGTTTATGCTTCTGCCTGTGTGTTCTCCAACAATTCCTACTACATTTGAAGAAGAACATGGTCTTTTGTCTGATGTCCTCCTGCAGCCTACTGTATTAGCAGACATGCAGCTTTCTTTTATTCATGCTGTGACCAGCTGTATAGATGCTTTCCTTCCTATTTCTGTAGCAAGTGCATTGAGATGTGCATCTCCAGCTGGGCATACCATTAGGTATGGGGAGCCCTTGGCTGCCACAAATCTGTAGTAAAGGCTTTCCCAAAAATGTGTAAAGGTGTAGGGCTGTCATGTGTACTCTTATTTTGCAGCCATTATTAAATTGACTCTTTTTGCTATGTGATTGCTAGTATGGCATTGTTAAAGTCTCACAAAGTTTCATTTTCTTATAATTTTTGAAGCATTGCTCTGTCTCCACTGAACTCAGCAAATGAGTCATCATGGCTAGTTCCTCTTCTCACTTTCTTCTTTAATTTTCAATGTATGTTGCTGAGCAACAAAATGTTTTTAATTGAAACCTTATAAGCCTCGAAACGTATTTTGTGACTATGCATATGGTCATTATATTATTTCTCATATTAGCAATGCAATTTCATGTTAAGTCTCTGATTTGGTTAACCAGGTGAAGCAAATTTTTTGGGAGGAGTAGCTCAGGCTTATGACATGAAGAATTTTGATGTTGCTTCTGCAAAGTCCCGCTTTTTCCAGATTTATTTGGAGAAGGTATGCCAGTTGCAGTTTGTTGTTATGTGCGTTGTTTTGATGTTCAATGGGGTTTTATCTCTTGGTTGTTGGATTTTTCTCTGGCCCATCTTAAATTACATGTGGTTTCTAGGCTGCAATGTGAAATTGTCCATTAGTGCTGTGATTTGTTGCACTCATTTCTACTGCTTGTGGTAAACAGTATGCAAAACCAAACTCTGGTCTTGGGTTTCCTGGAGCATCAGATTTGATAATGCAGGTATTTACATGAGGGTGAAGCCATTTCAATGTATCATACGCAGTAAATGGATGCTTTATGAAGAGAAAAAATATTCAAGATCTGCAGGTCATGTTTTTGATAGTAGACCAGGATTGTGTGGTCTTTTTAAAACCCGACATATCTTTGTACCTCCCTAGTTCAGTGTAAAGATGCTGGCTTGAAAGTGGCACTTGCCTCAAGTGCTGATCGGCTGAAGATCAACGCCAATTTAGCAGCTTCTGGTTTGCCTTTTTCTCTGTAAGTCTATACTTGCTTCTTATTACTGTTCTGGCTTACCATCCTTTAATATGTCTAGTATTCCCTTTACTGCAATGCAATGCTGAGTCATAAAATTGTACCATGTGTGAAAAGGTGGGCCTATTTGCTATACACTTGCTTTTGGACATATCTGTACTAAAGTGCACGTCCATTGCTTCAAAACGGTGACAGCACTGCAAAGCTTGACGGATGGTGGAGAAGGTAGCATGAGACAATGAAAGACAAGGATTCTCAATCAGCTCTGGCAAAATTTGTGCCTAGTATGAACTGACGATCAAGTCTGTCTGACCAGCTGGCCGAGCACAAGACATGCAGAGACTTTGCAATGTCTGCAGTACAGATACCCAATGGCCTCCTTTTGAACCGTGACAAATTTTATGCTAGTGTTGGAGGACTAAACTTTCAAGCCGTCTTTCGACATACAAGATCATGACCAGCTGCCTTGGACACGTGGGGGACTATGCATTGTCTGTGCTACAGATATGCTTTGTCCTTGTGTTTGGTCTTGATAAGCTCATAGGATGGAACTAAGGTCCTCTTCATTGATGTCTATGAGGGAGTCAGGGCCATGCTCTATCAGGAAGGGCTTTGGAAGAAGTTCCACGTTAAGGTGATATTCCAACATTAAGTCTGAAGGAAAGGAGGACACCAAGAACTGAAGGCCAATGCCATCAAGAGGTGTCTATCAATGTGAGAAGGAGATTTTAACTCCTCCTAGTTGTAGAATCTCTTTTGTAGGTGGATGTGATAGGGCGTTTTTCCTTCTATTACAGCCCAACCTTCTGAATTTGTTCAAAGCAAAGACAAACTGCTATTGGAAAAATGAAATTGCTGTACTGCATGACATTTTGTTTATCATGGGGTGTTTGGTTGTGAAGGTTATACATGCTTTTGTACCACTTGAGCTATGGTTTTGTTAGTTAAAAATTATGTGGATTTTTTCCTATTACAGCTTCATGTCGTGCTACTGTCTGGTTTTGATATTTTTCTTTCTTTATTGGGGTCCCTAGTGCTAGTAGAAATGTTAATAGGGTCCCTGATGCTTGCCTAGGTGGTGGGCATTACAAGATGGGAAAAGGGATGCCAAGTAATCTCACATGCAGAGACATTGTGAAAGATGAAAGGGTATAAATAGTCCAGCGGGACCCCTCTTGTCTTCAACTCCCCCAAGCTTGTCTTTTGTGGAAACTTGGAGGGCTGGTTAGGTAGTGTGGAGACCTGCCTTAGCATGCCTAGCTCTGCATGCCCATGTGGATGTGGGTGCCTCTAGGGGTGCTAGTGGCCCTTGCAGTGTGTTGCACATTTGTTCGCCAGCCGTCAGCCATTGGTGGCATGTCTGTTCTTGGTTTTGAAGATGGTGTCGTAGGCCTGGTTGTTGACTAAGTGTTCTGTGCTATTTGAGTGAACTCATCTTTTGAATAATATAGAGAAGTGAAGAGTCTGTTTTCTGTTTTTGTGTAAAACTTATGGTAGCAGTGCATATCAAGTTAATAAGGTTCTTATATCTGCAAGTTTTCTTGCTTTGTACATCCTCCTGATGGCTAGCAAGCTGTTAAACTTCTTCCTGGTTGTATTTTCCATAGATTTGATGCCATTGTGTCAGCAGATGCATTTGTAAATTTGAAGCCAGCTCCCGACATCTTCCTAGCCGCTGCCAAAGCTCTTGGTGTTCTAATCAGTGAGGTATGCTTTCAAGATTTCTTAAATTTTATCAGGGAATACTCCTTTGCGTCTTAAGGATTGTTTTTGAAGTTTCTCATTTGTTTATACGCTCAGTGAATCAATTGCAAATAACTGGAACTAAAAGTGAAAATTTTGTTGTAGTGTGTGGTTGTTGAGGATGCTCTGGCAGGCCTCCAGGCTGCAAAGGCAGCAGGAATGAGGTTATATTTTATGGACCATCTATCAAGCAGAGCTCTTTGTTCTTTACTTCTGCACCTTGAACTTTCAAGTTTTGCCATGATACAATGGTTGCTTGAACCATTCTAGTTTAAATTCTAAGCGATTATTGATGCTTGTGTATGCAGATGCATTGCTGTCACCACGACTTTGAGTGGTGATAAGCTTATGCAAGAAACTCCATCCCTCATCAGGAAAGACATAGGAGATATAAAGCTCGATGACATCCTCAAATTGCAGGGACCTGATGAATATTCACGCTTGCCTGACAAGCAAGAAGGATGATGAATTGCTGTATTCTGACTATTTTTTACTGGATTGATCATATAGATTGGCCTTAATATATATTGACTGCATCATTTTTTTCGAGAAGTGGTAAACAATGAAGGAATAATGTTTAGTTACTGCATCTCAAAGGAATCATTGACACCTTACATACAGGACTAGTCACAGAACTGAATAGCAATTCTACTAAAGTTGATTTGTTCAGGTTACAAGAAAATTTTATGGTTCTGTATAACAACGTTTGCTATCAATGCTCTTATAGAGCACATTTTGAGGTCAGGGACCCACCGCTTATGTTCTTCATGCATGCTATGCTCTTCTCAGTGATGTAAATATTTTGAGTGAGCTTCTCTATGGCAGTAAATGCATCTTCAGACATGCTCATCTTGTAAAGAAGATTTTATGCTTTTATACCTGGACAATGTCTTCTTTGATCTGGATTGTTCTGTATGCATCTGTTGTTGGATATTGGTCTTTTCCCATTACGTTCTTGAAATCGCTCGTCAACTTAATGACAATAAACTAACTATAATGATACCTCCTCCTTGCTGTAGTTTATTTTTACATGAGTAATGGCTCATTTTATGTTATTATCTCAGCATATGGCACAACGAAGTGGGTTTTTTTAAGATGCGGGAGGTAGATGTGCAAGTTCTTTTCATGCTTCTTGTATACCTTGCCTGTTTTAAGGTAGCACTTTCAGTTCCTTAGATAGAGGAAGAGTGTCAGTGGCACTTGTTAACTCGTCTTTGGAGGTAAGCAATTGCTTTCTAGTTAGGGAGTTGTGCTCTATTTTGAGAAACATAGAAAGAGGCAGCTGCCTCTGATGGTAAGGAACAGTATCCTTAAAGCTGTGAATCATGACGTTTTTTTTTTACAGTGCTTGGATAAATTAAAGCTCGTCATGGTTTCACATAGCCATTGTTAAAGGCTTGGCTTGATCTAAAGGTGTATGCATCCCCAATGAAAAAGGTTGTGACCGAGTTCTGGCTATTGTGAAAAAGTAGTGTGCTGTATTAATCACCTTGGGAACTGTGTAAGCACCATGCTCACTGCTGTGACACTTTAAGAGAGCAATAACATTGAGGCTTATGTGGCTTTAATGCTTTGTAGCCTAATGGAGACACCTATAGTTGCAGTGATGCTTAGAGCATGTGCCATGCAGAGGCTTATTAGTATGACAGAAATGGAGAAAGAATGAAAGAACAAAAACAGGAACTAGATTTTCACTCACGTGCCTCGAGGAGATAGTCCTTGATTTCAGGCTATGCAGAAGTTTCATGAGGTTGTATAGACTGTGTAAGCCATGTTTGGAACCCTCGTACTTTGACTATGGGTAAGATTAGTTTGTTACACGTGATGAAGCCTCCTAAAAGAAGCTTTTGTATCTGATCTGTTAAGAGTAGGGATGGGGATGGTTTTTATTCAGTAGTGCTGTATGGTTTGAGAAAACTCTGTGGCTAGCTTCGCACAGTTTGCTTGCATGTTAATGTAAAGTATGGTAGGTGAATAATCTTCTGTGACCAATCTACCTGCACCACTTTGAAGGTAATGGCACGTGAAGCAATAAGCCAGGAATTCTATGGATGCCGGGCAGAGGAGGCACCAATTCACATGGGAAGCTTACATTCTGCCAGGGAAAAGGTTTGTATGTTTATGATGCTAGATTTCAACATTCACAGTTTTTTTTTTTTTTGGGGGGGGGGGGGGGGGGGGTGGTTTCCTGCCACGTAGTCGAGTGATTAGGGGGCTGGAGTCCCAACGTGGAGGTCATGGGTTCAACCCTCGCTTGCTGCAGCCAGCTGCAACATGATGAACTAAGGACTGGGCTCTAGCCTGCTGTTGGGTTGAGGTGCCCAAAAATCTCTTTAAGTTACCACAGTTTCTACAATGATGGAATGTCTGTGGACACTCCAGGTTGTTTATCTGGTAAGATAAAAGGCTAAGGAAATTCTGGTTGTATTCATTGTACGTGGATAGGACTAAAGTGGCCGGTGCTTTGTAAACCAAAAAAACGGGCAAAAACTAAGTAGTAGAAACTACAGAGGGTTCCACAACAGCCATGGCCATTTCCTATGATTTTTTGCCATTTTTCGATGAACTCTGTTTCTGGGATACTGTTCCCTTGTTTCTCCTATCACAGGTGCTTCAAATTGCATTTTGGCATTTTGTGTGGAAGCTGTTCTCTCGTGTGTCCAAGGTTGCAGTTCTATTCTCAGCACACACCTGCGAAGATAACTCGCCAGCTTGTTGTATGTAGCTTGTAAACCTGAATTGTTGTTGCAGGCCATGTCATATGCATCCCCGAAGGTCCTTCTTGGTAACCATCAATAGCAAGCGGTACTGGTACATAGAGTGGCTTGTTAGTGCTAATCATGCTGTGTTATACTGGCATTCCATCCACCATCCCATTTATTGTCTCCCACAACTCATATTTGGATGGTTTGTATCTTAAATTTCCAAAGAGTGTGATTGGTACCATCCAACTTTCCTTCATTGCTAAATGGACGCAACAAATAGAAGGCACTCATCGTAAATGACGTAACCCTAGGAACGCATTTGCAATGACTAACCTAGGACCTATAGAACATTGACTAGGGTTACGAGTCATGTAGGTTTCTCAATTTCACCAAATTTGCTTCATGTACACTACAAGAGGTTAACTCAATAACAACATTACTCCTATTTTGTTTGTTATTTTTTGCTACTAAAATGACTATAGCTTAAAAAAATAGCACTTTTCTAGAGCCTAGAACTATTTTGAAGACCAAAACTATTTAAGAGAACAAAACATAAAATGAAAATAATTGGTTGGTTTTTTTTGGGCTACTAAATTGACTATAGCATCAAAAATAGCAATGCTGTAATTTTTTCTAGAACTATTTAACAACAAAAATAAGAATGATAAATATTCTAAAGACCGAATATATGAGTTAAGAACTTCTTGAAATATACAAAAAATATGCTGGATAAAATTAGCAAAATATATAGACTTGATCTCAAAACATTTAAACGTAAGCTAGGATATGTATTGACTGCAAATCCATATATTCCAAAAGTTTAATGACCGGATAGTAAAAACAATCATATAAATTCGCATAAAGACTTGTATATGAGACTTCAATACAATATTACATTTATATAAATGGTTTAAAAACAAAGATGTTCACAATGTTGAGGTAGTACTAATGTATCTCTTGCAACTTGCTATATCTTAGTGGAATTGATTGCAAAAAACCACTTTGGATGCTTCTTGATGACTCTTTAGTACCTCTAGTAGAGTCTATAATGTATTGAACCATTTGGATGCTTCTCGATGATTGCTTTATTACCTTTATATAATACCTTGGATGCTTTTTGATGATTGCTTGAGTACATCTATATAATACCTTTCTTAAACCATTTGACATCAAAGATTAACATATTGAATGTCCTAAACCTGGCATCCAAGATATTTTGAATACTTCCACAATAGTTAATTTTGCATCTACAATATTGATATCCCATATACTAGCTCAATATTCCATCGACTCTCTTGCTCAAAACTTGCCGGTACACCATAGCCATGCGTGTCTCTCCTAGGATCATTATGCTCGATGTAAAAGTGCCTTCCTCATGACTGCATTGCATCGTGAATTTTATATTGTCACCCAAAAAATTTACAAAAATATATACATGTTGAGCATATACATACTAACTATAAAACACAAAAATGTTAAATCAAATCTATGATCAAGGAAAAAAAGTTTTTGCTTACATGAAAAATGCATCCCTTTGTGTACTCCCACTCTTCCCTTGTGACCGTTTATCGCTTATACATGCAAAAGAGGAAAAATGGGATATGCAAAAAGGGAAATGTTCAAATTTGGAAAGCTACATGTGTAATAGCGACACTTTAAAAGTGACATCCTAGCTTTCAAAACTAGCTTTCTAGCTTTTAAAAGTGACATCGTATAGGACTCAAATCTTTGACCATATTTTTTAAGGGCGATAAACAACCCAACCTTTTTTAAAACGTTTCATCGTCCCATTTCTTTATTTTCTTATCCTCCTCATAATCATGTGCACTCTTTAAGGGCCAATAGACCTTCCCCTAATGTTTCTTAAAGGGATGTTAGAGAGGTTTCATGTATGCAAATGCCTTTTTGCAAGAAACCATCATGGATCTCATATCACAACTTTCATTGATGCTGTGGATTCACAAATGGCATTT
The DNA here is from genome assembly GCF_041138505.1 of Cibotium barometz. Classification (NCBI taxonomy): domain Eukaryota; kingdom Viridiplantae; phylum Streptophyta; class Polypodiopsida; order Cyatheales; family Cibotiaceae; genus Cibotium; species Cibotium barometz. Next base: position 19,122,514 of record NC_141055.1, read on the forward strand.
AATTAATACAAGGCCATAACCTAAGTATATTCATTGAATGGAACCTTAGGAAAGAAAATAATAAAAATTGTTTCGAAACATAAAGCAAACATATTTTATTGTTGGTAAAAACGTATTTACACACTTGTCATCAGCGCTTGTTCGCTTCTATGAGCTGAGGCAACTGTGGACAACAATAGTTGACACGGCCATGTAGGAAAACCGGCATGAGCGACCTCCACGCAAAGGAGAGGAACATTCCAGCAGAAAAGATCCACGTAAACCAAGCCAAAAAGACATGCAAAAACACATAAGAGCATATACAAACATGCCAAAAAAAAAAACGTATAAGAGCATATTCCAATTAATACAAACATGCCAAAAAAAAACGTTTTGCCATATATTCATTTGAGAAAGGGTATATTAATCGGGTAATAGTGACTATACATGGTAATGTACAAATGGTATTAGTGTTTATTCTATAATAACATAGCCCTCTAGCTTATGCTTACAATGGACCTCTTAGAATTTTAGCAAGGATATGTACCATTGTTGAAGCTTACAAAAACCACAACTCTTTTTGTGGTGGTGTACAAAGCCTTGCTAAAGCATTACACTAATAGCGATCATTTAGCTAGATAAGTGAAAATGTGTTTTTTTTAAAAATTATTTAAAGAATGTCTAAGAGCAGTCAATTTTGTATTTAAAATTTGTCTATCTTTTGCATGATATACTCTCTCTCTCTCTCTCTCTCTCTCTCTCTCTCTCTCCATCCACACACACACATGAATGCTTCCCTTGACATGAAAATGGAAGCTACAAGCAATTTTGCATATTAGAAAAAAAGGACAAAAATTTTCCTCCAAACAAGAGGATTGGATATGAGGACTTGTTAATTTGCTTCTTATTGAAAACACAAATCACATTGTAACTAGCTAGATTGCCACAGCCATTATACACCACCCCTTCTTGTAATTATGTAGACGTTCATAGTTTACACAAGGTGACATAATGTAGATAAGCCACTCCTATAATAAATTTGAGATATAGATTTGTCATAAAGTAGATTAAAAATAGAAACTGAAAAGTAAAATGCAATTGTCAATGTCGTAATATAGATACATTTATTTATATATGATTGCTCTCACAAATTACACAAACAAATTACATTCATATAGGATTGCTCTCACAAATTACAAAAACAAATGAAATGAATAGAAGGAATAGGATGCAATAAATATTTGAAAGAGATGCCTAATCAGACAAATGGATTATTAATCACTTTGAAATTGAGCATTCTAGTTTATAATGCATGCAATTAATTTATGTTAATGTCTAAGGGTAATTATTGGCTTTTGAGAAAGTAAGAAAATGAAATTGATGCGTTGAAAATGGCTTACAAGTGTAGAGAGTAAGCAACCTTCATGTGGAAGCTGATGATTGTGTGATAGCTCTACCAAAATGGCTCATGGTGTCATAGATGTGGCGGAGTGTAGGATTAAGGTCCAAGGAGTCCTTAAACAGCTTTTCCAGCTCCCACTCCTGATCAACTGCATCATTATGATAAGTATCATCCTCATTATCTCCATGGTAGAACTCTGATCTCTTGCAGGGAGTGTCTTCTTTCTTATTGTGTGGTGGGGGCTCTCCACTGAGCTTGGGAGAAGGCTCTTCAGTCTGCACATGTTGATTAAGCTCAACATTCTGGCCACCCCAGCGGCTTTCCATAACTTCGATCAGAGCAATATTGTGGTGGATATTCAGTAAGCTGCCACTAACATGAGGCTGATTAGACCCTTGTTTGTGTGATGATTTAGGCTTCTCTTCCGATGTCAAGTCCAGATTATTGTTGCCAATTTTCGATTGATCAGTATAATGAGAATCTTCAGCTTCTTCTGAATGCTCCTCATGATCTGCTTTTTGGACTTTTGCCTGCTTCTCAGTCGCTTTTTCAAGAGTTTTAGAATGTTCTTTGAGCTCCATTTCTGCTGCAGTTGAACAAGGAAAGCAGTAAGCTGGTGAGCATTGCATTGGTGAGAAGCTTTCTGGTGATGGCGATGGCGATGGCGATGGCGATGGTGAGGATGAGGATAATGCAGCAAGCATTGCCTCTACTTTGTTTAACAAATTATCATCAGTCTCTTCTTCTATTTCCATCGCAGGTGGGTCTCCTGTTAACAATCCCGTGTCTCTCTCCCATGACAGCAGATCTGGCATCTCTGCAGACGCTAAACTCTGAGCTTCCTTCCGAAATCCTTCATTATTATTCTGTGCAGATGGGCTTGCAAACTTTACCCTATGCTTAAACCCGTTGCTAATGCAAGGTTGTGCAGCCTTAATCTCCTTGTTATCACCTGTACTAACCTTCTCTTTGATGGGAGCCATCAGATCTGAAGCAAGCTTTTTAGCCCACTTGCCTGGAGGCAAGCCTTCCAAATCATCCAAACACGAGCTGGTGTTTGTTGCAGGTTTCTTCTTTGGGCCGCCATAATTAGGGTTTCTATTTGTAGCTGCTTTTGAACCAGGATTAGCAAGCTTAATCCTCTGCATGGACTGTTGCAATGCGGGATTAGGGGCTGCATTGTGTTGTTTGGATAAATCCAATAAAGCTCCAGCAAATGATTTACTGTTGTAATGCTTGATTAATTTTTCTGCTGAGGATGATGAGAGGTCCCTTAGAAGGTTTCCATTGAGATCCCTTGGGATAAAGATGGAATAATCCTGTTGAGAGCTTGATGAATTAGGAGACCAAGCATCAGTTAATGCATAATTAAGGCTCATGTCACCAATTAATCCAGTTGCATTTCTCCAAGAGCAGCTCGACAAGGGCCTCTTCATGCACCTAGAAGGGGGCCTTTCAAGAAAATAGCTTGCAGAATGCAGGTTCAAATCGTTCTCAGAGTGCGGCCTGCGATCAGAATTAAGGAAATTGAGCTCATTGTAATCAAGATTATGGAAGAGATTAGCCTGGAAGTCTGATATGTTGTCATTGCTGAAGCTGCTAGATGATGGCCACGACTCTGAGAAAGCCATGGGAGAGGACTTAATCCTGGGTTTTTTAGTGATGATCAGATTTTCTGGCTCCGGGGAATCCCAAGCAAAATGCGCTGCAATGGCTCTTTTGGGTGGGCTAATACTGTGATTAAGGGCAAGACTATGGTGATTAGAAGTATGATGAGTTTGAGTATCATCAACAATGGGATGGTTGATTAATTTTCTGTAGTGTGTCCAAGTGGGCTTCTCCTGCGCTGTGGTTCTTAATCTCTCTGAGCTTGCAGAAGCTCGGGAGGAAAGCCTTTTGCGGAGATCAGAGTAAGGGAAAACTCCATTAGAGATATCATAGAGAGGCTTGAAACGAGCTGGTTTATAAGTAAGCGGGGTTTGATCATGAGGATTAGGGCTAAGTGGGTGATTAGTGGAAATATTGATGATGGGGTTAGGGTTAGGGTTAGGGCTACGGTGGTACATGCATGCATTGACTGACCATGGGCGGCGCACGTAGACGGGATATAGGGTGGGGTCATGCGGGTTCTTCTTGCGCTCCGTAAGCGATTTCTGTGACCGGATGCGCCTGCACATGCCCAGCACATTCTGCAGGTGATTGAGCGACACAAAGGGTGACTGCGACCGGTTGCCCTGGATCTCGTGCAGTACTTTGACCGGCACGTGTAGACGGCTCTGCGGGCCGCAGGGAACCTGGCTCCTGATGCGGGCCTGCCTGTTGCGGCTGAGCAAAGGCGCGGTCACGCGAGTTGGGCTGGTGTCGCCGAATGAGTATCCGCTGTGCTTCACGCGTGCCACCCGCCGGAAAGTCTCCTTCACCTCTGCCATGTCGTCCTGCCAGACGTGAGGCCTCCGGCGGTGGCGGTGGCGGTGGCTGCTGGAGCTGGTATTGCTCCGGTGGTGTTGCTGCATTGTGGTCCAATGTAAGCTTCTGGCTATGGCTATGGCTATGGCTATGGAAAACGATTGATCTCAAAATTTTGTGGTACATCAGCGGCGAGGACAGCTACGGCTATGGCTATGGCTATGGGTGCTTCTGTTGGTGTGCAACAGTGGTTGAAAGAAGCAAGGTCCGCCGGCTATGGCTAGCTATCTTGGCTAACTTGAGAAGCAATTGGCCCACGTAAAACCACCAAATGCCTCTTGCAATCTTACCTACCTCTCAACGAACCTCTCAAGGCATTTTTCGTGTCTAGGTGTGAAAAGCCACTCCTTTTGGGCGGGCAACCCATCTTGGTGCTCTCATTCGGGTGGACATCCATTTGAATCGCCCATCTTGGGTTACCACTTGACAAGGCACATGGGTGCTTTTTTCTTCTTCTTCTTTTTACATATGTGTATATTATGTTGCCTCTAGTGGGTGTGGTTGGCGAGATTTAAACCCCCGTTCTATACCAAACACATCCAATTATGTTGCCTCTAGTGGACTTAGGTTGGCAACATTTAAACCTCACAACACAACACAATGTGAAGGAAAAGTCTACACATCCAATTATGTTGCCTCTAGTGGATGTAGATTGCCAACATTTAACCCTCACAACACAATGTGAAGGAAAAGAGCTCTTCATTGAAGCCCATTTTTGAAAGCTTGTTGTTTCTTCCCATAGGGCTGCCTCCACCTCTTTTGAAAAAGGCCTAAAAGAGGCTAGTGCTCCATGTAGAGGCGTCATAACCCCCACATTTTCCCATTCTATAGAGCTTGGACACTATAATAATTTGAGTATTATTATGAGGTGTTCTTTGTCAAAAAGGCAAACAAATTATTATATGGTGTTCTCCATTAGAAAGGCAAACAAATTAGTTTGAGTATGTTCTTCCCCCTTGCAAGCTACATGTTAAGCCAAGGGAGGCACATATTGCCCAAACTTTCCTACAAATTTAGCATGCCAAGCGACATGTTAAGCCAAGGGAGGCACATATTGCCCAAACTTTCCTACAAATTTAGCATGCCATCTCTGCTCAAATAAGGCGGACGCCTAGCCTCATCGTTGAGACCCATCAAGCTCACTATGCACTACCTTCTCCTTGCCATAGTTCCTTTTATCCATGACCTAGGCATCCATAGAGGAGGAAGGCATTGAGTAGAAATTGAGGGTGATGATGATCACTACCTAGATGCTTTTGGACCCTCCCTTTATTTAGAAAGCTACTTACTATGTCTCACTCTTTTCAGGCATTGCAAAACAAGAAAAGGGCAACCTTTATTGACCACCCTCGTTTCCCATTGAGAAAGGAGGGCGGTCCTTTCTTTCTCAAATCTTAAAAAAAGAGTGGCCATTACATGGCCACACTTTTTTTAAGGATTGAGAAAAGAAAGGTCACCAATAGATGGCCACCCCATTCTTTACAAGGGCTTGACCACCAATATCCACAACCATTATTGAAGGGTAGGTGTGTCATATTGATGTGAGGTGATATTTCATTGCAATAAGTGTGAAGAACTAGTCTACCAATAGTGTATGTTATTTCATTGTAAAAAGTCACAACACAACACAATGTGAAGGAAGAGGCACATATTGCCCAAACTTTCCTACAAATAGCATGCCATCTCTGCTCAAATAAGGCAGACGCCTAGCCTCATCGTTGAGACCCATCAAGCTCACTATGCACTACCTTCTCCTTGCCATAGTTCCTTTTATCCATGACCTAGGCATCCATAGAGGAGGAAGGCATTGAGTAGAAATTGAGGGTGATGATGATCACTACCTAGATGCTTTTGGACCCTCCCTTTATTTAGAAAGCTACTTACTATGTCTCACTCTTTTCAGGCATTGCAAAACAAGAAAAGGGCAACCTTTATTGACCACCCTCGTTTCACATTGAGAAAGGAGGGCGGTCCTTTCTTTCTCAAATCTTAAAAAAAGAGTGGCCATTACATGGCCACACTTTTTTTAAGGATTGAGAAAAGAAAGGTCACCAATAGATGGCCACCCCATTCTTTACAAGGGCTTGACCACCAATATCCACAACCATTATTGAAGGGTAGGTGTGTCATATTGATGTGAGGTGATATTTCATTGCAATAAGTGTGAAGAACTAGTGTATGTTATTTCATTGTAAAAAGTCCATCTTGTTTCATTGCAAAAAGTGTCAAGAACTACTCTACCAATAGTGTATCTTATTTCAATTCACACACTAGAAAATTATTGAAACCATTAACACTATTTTGATACTATAACAGGATATAAAAGTGCCTTTTTGAAGGTTTGAAAAAAGCATTATTTCTCTCACAACAAAACTTATTTAATGATGATTTTTTTATGCATGCTCAATTTACGTTATCCTAACATTATGAGAAAATTATAAGCATGAGAAAAAATAAGCATACATCAAAGTTACACCATATTCAATAGAGTTTCGTGCATCGAGGACCCAAAACATGTAATTTTCTCTATTAAAAAAAACCCACAAAATTTCCTTGACCATGCTCAATCTACATGACCAAGAAGACATGGGAAGATTGTTGTCATATAGAAAAAAACCATAATTTTAGTCACACCATCCTTTTTATATCTCTTTGGAATTGACAAGTGAGTTTAAATCTTGATTTTAAATTTGGCGTTAAAATGGGCATCATGGAGTCATCGATTGTGCTTGCAAGAATTTATGAGTTTTATTTAGTATGTAATAATCATATCATGATCCAAAAGGGATGCATGCTAAATACATCTCCAATATGTCAATAATTGCTCATTTGATATCCCAAGATATTTTTATGCCATGTTGCCAAATTAGTGTTGATCAAGAATAATCTCTTGTGAACATCATAAAATCCTCATTAAAATAGGATTGTTGAATGCAAATGTTTTTTTTAGTATTGAACAAACAAATACAATTTAAAGAAAGATGCTTGGCCTTGATATAAGCTTTAGTACCATAATACCTATTGCCCTCAATATAGCAAGAAAAAACATTACAATTAGGTAGAGTTTTTAGCAACCTAAATAGATAGTTTTGATGAGAAGGTTGACCTGTAGTTCAATCTCCTTATTTGTTGATTGGGAGGTTGCAATTCTTGGCTTACCATGGTTAGGCCTCAACATAAGTTTCTCTTTGAATTGGCAAAAAAAAGTTGGACCACCCAAAAAAAAACTTAGAATTTTCTTGATTGCTTAAACAAAAGCAATGCTTATACTATGGTTACGGTTCATTTCTTGACTTATAAGCCTAGGTATAGAGTCTAAAAATAGACACTATTTGCCTAAATATCTTACACATCTTGGAGCTTTCACTGATCTTAAGACAGTGTGTATCCTACACTTGATGCTTAATTGGCATCTATGAATTTGGTGATTATACACCATCGGACACACAAAATAATGCATGACAGTAGGAAAATTGCATGTTTCTTTGGTAAACATTCAAAGTCTCAATGAACTTCAAGAAAAAACTAATAAAGTTGGTGACCAACAAAGCATGGAAGCTCTATATATCTTGAAATAGAGTCCTAGCTGCACTAAATCCATAGTATACGCATTACAACAAGCCAACAGGTGGTAGATGAAGGTGCATCGCTCACACAAATCCATGTTGTTTGATAAGGCATCTTACACTACATTAAGACAATAAAGGAATAGGCACCAAAGTAATGGGGTGCTATGCAAGTAGAAGTTTTGCAATAAGAGCTAATCAAAGGTGCAAATACAAAAAACTAGGTATCATCAATATGACAAGCTACTTACATGTGACCATTACACCAAGGCTAAGGGTAGCTTTAGTGTAGACCCACTTAAAAATCTATTTGGCTCTGGAGAATCATAACAAAGCACAAAATCCATGCTTCAGATTGGCTAATGAACGAGAGATTGACTGCTACTAACATTAAGGCCACTACACGAATTGAACCACGAAAGAGAACCAGCATCACCCAGATTCCTCCCAACTGAACTGAAACCCAATGTGTAAACAGGCAGCTTTCAAGGGATGAGAAGGCCACATGTTTAGAGGAACCCACGGTTGCCTGTTGGGAAGCATCACCTTAAAACCCATCACAACAATTCCATCTGCAACGAAAAATCTGAAACCTAGCTCCACACAAAGACCTTATGTTAGGTTGCTAAGCAAAGAGGTGGGCTATCAGTAGGCAAAGAGGTGGGTCCAACACAGGGAATGATTAGGTTCAGAGTTTTGTTACTACAGATTATCTTTCACTTGAGATAGGGTCATAACAATTACTTCTCAACTGATGGTTTCATAATACTCAAGGATAGATCCCCATGAGATAGGGTGGAGTTCTCATGAAGAGAGCCGATGAAAGAGAATGTCTTCAACACCTTCAAACACATGCATCCAACCCAAGGGTTATGCTCTCCTGAATAAATAGTGTCCATAACCACTTCTTTTAGCACTCCCCCTTGGTGATGGAATTCTCTAGCACTTTGTGTACCCGCTTATGGTTTAGCAAACTAGATGAGTTGTATTTTAAGGCCAAACCTTCCTAAAACCTTGTCCACCCTCATGGACAAAGGCATAACCTTACATTCAAATAAGAGAAAAGGTCGGTCATATTCACTTCTCATGGAAAGAATAAGAGCTCGTGTCTTCTCCGCACATAATCAGATGTCATTTAAAATAAAGGACCCATAAATTTTTCACTTCCGAACTCCTAGTGTTAGGGATATCAACCAATTCAAACTTATCAAAAAAAATTATTGAGTTTATACATTCTCACTTCCCATCAATATATAATCTTGACACAAACTTACAATTCAAATGTATGGTTCAGTACAAGAGATTTAAAATTTTAAATGGTGAAGATTTGGTAAATGTAGAAGCTTTTGTTAGTGATGCTTTTGTTGATGAAGCTTATGTTGATGCCGAAATGATGATTATGCTCTCATTTGAAGCATTTAATGCCATGATGAGCTTTAAAAGAACTTAATTTAGGGGCACCTTTGAATTTTCGAAATGATGATGCTCTCGTTTGAAGTATATAATAAAGCCATGATGAGCTTTACAAGAACTTAGTTTAGAGGCACCTTTGAAATTTAGACATTAAAGTATTAGACCTCGTATAAGATATGGCACTAGTGCTCATCATGTAATATTTTTGGGTCTCAAGACATTCATGTGATCTTGATTCCCTCCCCCATCCCCTCTGGACATGCACACACCCCACACAGAGGCCATTTACGATTGTCCGCAGAGGTTCATCTTGCCTTCTCACTCTTGCTAGGGACTAATCACATAAATCAACAGATGCACAAAAAGTACAGATTAATTTCAAAAAACATTATGAGAACAAATGCACTTAAAGGCACCTGAAACATAATTTAAATGCTGCAAATTCCAACTTCACGAATGCTCTGAGAACAATCACAACTCCAGACTAAAGTGTTCAGATCCTTGGAATATGGGCAGGTCCTTACGTTGCATAAACTGCCCTGGCACAGGATTTTTGGTTCTTGATTGAGATACAATGGCACTAGAACTTTTTTCTCCTTCCAGCATTTTCAGGAAAAAGCTATGCCTGCATAAGGCCAATACACATGGAAAATAATTACCTCAGCAATCACAGGAGCCAAAACCATGCATGAGCTTGCATGCCTTGCCAATTAAGGCCAGGGTTTTAGATAATCAACATAGATTAGAACCATTACCACCGAGTATCTGATGTAAGCTCAGGATGAAAAGCTGTTGCTAGAAGGTTCCCCTGCTTTACAGCGACTGCTACTTTCTGGGCATTTTCATTAACATCCTACATTCAAGGAGAACAGAAGCAGACATTGGAGTGCCAAGCAAGCTGTTTGTGTGAGTGAGTGTGTGTGTGTGTGTGTGTGTGCAAGCGTGTACAAACATACATGCATGTGTGTATTCTCATGGTAACATCTATTCAAACAATGGGGAGTCAAGCTGTGCCTCTGCGTTTTCAAGTGATGGTGTACATGATATAGAAAAGGAAATGTGCATTAGCATAAGAGCAACACACTCAACATACCTTTTCGAGAACTTCAGGAGCAGTGTAATCAGCCAACACTTCAACAGCCGGCCCTGCTTCTAAGATGGCAGGAGCTCGTATAAAAACTGCCCGAAAACTCGGAGGGCCGCCCTCTACTGCAGCTAGTGCAGGCACCGCAAGCTCTGTTTCAAAACTATTGAGCTGCCACAAAGCATTCACCGCATGACTTCCCACCTAGACTAATGTTACCTTGAGAACTTGTTACATATATAAACATTTCATACTTACAGGGCATTAATGGTGCTCACAAGTACTTATGTTGCTAATGGCTTTGATGGTGCCTATACAGTTGGTACAGAAAAATAACTGCCACATGCTACATATTTTTGCAAGGCCAACACATGTTGGAATACTTCTAGAGATGGCCTTATTTTGGCTAGGGATTCTTTGATGCTGACCTTGTGGTCTTGATTGGGTCATTAATAGCACATATGGTGGCAAAAAATACTGTAAATTGGTAAGTTCATTATTAAAAAAAGCATGTAAACACTAGGCTACTAGCGAGGGTTGATAGAGCTAAGAGGACACAATTATAAGATCAAGTGACCTTAGTGTAACCTTAATAGGATGTTTAGGTTCTGATGGGTTCGAGCATCTTTTTGCCTAAAAGGTGTCAATTGAGAACATACAACAGCATGCAACACATTCCACACTCACACTAAGGGTGGGTTAGCCACTGTTGAGACAAGAAACAACACTATTCTTTTATTGCCTTTAAAAAAACATATAAAAGGAGTTAATAACAGAGGAAGGCACATTGCAAAGGGACTGCCTGTGGTGTGAAGAGGATGGCAGGAGGCTGGCCTTGCACTTTGAGCATCCCATGAAATCATGTCTGACCTCCACTCAGTGGAACCCATCGACTAGCATCCCCCTGGCAAGGGATTGAGGGCATTGCAAACCCACTCATCACCAGCCCCACAAAGTCGAAACAGAAATAGACCTTAATACATACACCCAGCCCATTGGGAGCACATCTCACTCAGCCTCACGTGGCCCTCCCTTGTCAAGTGCAGGGAGAACCTCTGAAGGAAATCGAGGAGGGGCCATTGATCTTGATTGATCAAAAGTGGGGAAGGGGGGGGGGGGGGGGGGGGGGGGGGGGAAGAGGCACTTGGGACTCAGTCCTTTAAACGTATTCGATGACCCTTGTGGAGTTGGACTCATGATCTTACCAGTTATTTCACATGTCATGAAAGGGCGTTCCCTTAATCAGAATAAGGATAGCATCCAACATCTACCCTAGTACTTTTGTAAAGTCGGACACCAAAATATTGTGGGGCCCTCTAAGACCTTAAAAAAAACAGAGTGGTAGTTGTCAAACTGTTGAAATACAAGATACTTCTTTAAACTTTCTCATCAAAAGAGAGCTACACAAGGACATCACATATATGAACATATATAAACATACATATGTACATGTATAAATACATAGATTTACGTATGCGTGTATTGCATATAACAGACAGAGAGAGAGAGAGAGAGAGAGAGAGAGAGAGAGAGAGAAGTTGTGGGGAGGGAGGCTAGTAGCGGTGCAAACTAAGTTCTTCTGAAACATAAACCAAGATGAGAAAAGAAGGTAATGACATCCTATAGACAAAAAGCAGTGTGATGGCTTCAGAAAAAAGTAATGAGTAGCATTTTTAGGGAATAAAGAGAGAAATATGCAAAGATAGGGAGCTGTGCTTGTACCTGGCTGCCAAAAAAATTACGATGTACGGTGCAGTCCAGACCTCCGATCAGATCTTGTCCACCTTTCTTTTGTCCTGCATTCATGCTTTGAAAGCTTAGAGTATAAGACCAAATCCTGCTCTTAAGTAACATGCGTGAGACACTCATCCTCCATGTTAGCATCCACAACCTACCAATTACGTTATCTGCCAAGAAGATGAGGCCTGCACAAGTCCCCCATATCGGTTTTCCAGATGCTCCAAAATCTCTCAGTGCAGGGATCTGTGCATTAGCTTCATACACAGTTAACAAGATGTGGCAACACCTTCGTATGCATGTGCTTTATGAAAAAAATCACAAAAGCACAACCATAAAGGAATAGAAAATGCAAATAAGTAAAAAAAGATAGGTTTCTAAGTCCTTTACAGAAATACACCACATGAATAAAATGTCAACAGCGAATACACACATGACAAATGAAACCCAAGGAGAAAACAAATTATATTCGAGCACTCACTTGACCTGTGTGTCAAATACACACGCATGCATGCACACACATTCCTCCTCCTCCTCCTCCTCCTCTCTCTCACACACACACACAAAGCATGCGTGCACGCCGCACGCACACATTGTTTTATCATTTTCTGAATCCAAATACACTACAAGACCCAATCATACAAGTACATGCTGCATGTCTATACGAGAGAGAGAGAGAGAGAGAAAAAGAGAGAGAGAGAGAGAGAGAGAGAGAGAGAGAGAGAGAGAGACATACATGCATATGTGGGTGGGGTGTGGGTGTGCATTTCAAGGCATGATGAAAGTCATTCAGAGATGATATAGGGACAACAAATGAGACAGTATAAGCATACACAGCATGAAGGGTAGTCACGTACAAGGTTATACTGTGCAGCTAGCTTGGCCATGGTCGTGCTCTCCCCTCCAGGGATAATAAGAGCAGAGAGGCCCTCGAGATGCTCCGGCTTCCGTACTTCGATGGCCTCTACTCCAAGTCTCTTGAGTGCTACATCCAAAGAGCTACTATAAGTCCTCTGCATCCCTACATAAGCTCCCTAAACTTTCATTATTTAATATTAGTTATAGTATTCAGATGGTCACTGTATATTCTCTGCATCCTTACATGTGCTTCTTTAACTAAGGTTCACCATGCTTATTGTCAAGTTTGACATGACACCACATGTATGGATATACATACATACATACTAACACGCATAATGTTTTAGTATTTCTCTCTCTCTCTCTCTCTCTCTCTCTCTCTCTCTCTCTCACACACACACACACACACACACACACACACACGCACACACACAAACACAATGCTTTATCAAAAAGAGGGCAGATGGGTATTCACAATCTGAGCGATCCCATGTGCAAAATAAAAGCACTAACAATAAATCCTCCCATTGTGAGGAAACTTATTATTCAAAAAATAAATAAATCAGGATTTCTTCCATGGTGGAATAGGAAAAATCCGAATATTTTATGGCAATGCGTAAGGGCAAACTGAGATTTGAAAACCCAAATTGAAAATTGAAGCACTAAAACTTACTAGAGATATGCTCGTTGAAAGAGCCCTGCAAGGCGAGCACTCCCACAGACATTTTCAGGAAGCTGGTCTAGCTCTGCTGGGTGATTAATTAAACCAAGCCAGGATTAACGACCAAAATTAACATGGGTTGTTGAATGAATGATACTAGCTCAGGGCAAGGGCAAGGGCAAGGGCAAGGGCGAGGGAGGCTAACACAAGGTGGAGAAAGAGAAGACGTGTTAAGGTCGCCAAAACACTTTATTATCTTTTTTGAAATTTTGAAGAACCACAACACTTTATTATCTTTTTTGAAGAACCACAAGTTGGTCCTTGCAAAGTTACACCTATAGTATTCTGCTGGTAGAGATTCTAATTGACCGGTTAGAACTTAGGTTTTTTGTGTGTGAATATGTTCCCTTTGATGTTTTTGCACATGATTGGATGTGAGTCTAGGATTGGTCGGGAGGGGAGTGAAATCCCTCTCTTACTGGACAAGAGTCGTGTGTGTAAAGACTATATCCATCCATCCAAGTCAATAACCATAGTTCACGTGAAATCGTCTGTAAAGACAATATTACTAAATCTATTTGGGAGGTAGTTTTAGGATATTCTTATAGCCAAAGACCTAGGGCCAATGCCTTTGTACATACCCAAATGGAGGGAAGAAAAATAGAGGAGATCACTCAAAGATTACAAAGACTACCAGAAGCACTCAACCTACTGCTGCAGTATGGGACTGAGGAAACATCTAGAGTTTTGGTGGAAATAATTCACATGAATCTAGAGAAGAGGTTGTTGTTGGAAACAATCTACCGCAAGAGTCTCACAAGAATCTGACAATCTAGAGCAAAGGCTGTTGTTGGAAACAATTTACCGCAAGGTTCTCATAGGAATCTAACATCGCCCACCATCAAGAGCAATTTAGAGCAGAGGTTGTATCAGAGAAGAGGATAGCACAAGCAATCACACCAAGGAAAGCAGTTAGCCGATCAAGCAAACCAAACTACCAAAGGAGAGTCCCGAGAAGATATTGGCAATTGGAACCTACTATAAGAGGCTCCAAGAAATTTTAAAGGCTCAAGAAGCTTGGGAGTTCCAGGAAATGCAACTATTATAGTCGGGCAATTACTCAAAGTAGCATCGATTACCTTCAACAGCAAAACATCAAGTTCAACCTTGGATAAGAGCCAAAAGGTATAAGGAGTCAACTTTTATAAAACATCAAGTTTAACCTTGGATAAGAGCCAAAAGGTATAAGGAGTCAACTTTTACAAAACTAGGAACTTTTTTCCATAGGACAACAAGGTACTCTGATGATGGATGAAGCAATACCATAAGTAGAGATTGAATGCAATACCACAAGTAGGGATTGAATGCAAGGGCATTAGCATCTCCAATGAAATAATTGATAGTGAGACTATCATCAACACAATGAGTGAGGCCACCCAGAGGAAGTTGAGGAGGATTAGCCTTGCAAAGTGGGCACCATTCAAAGTAAAAATGGCCAATCAATAAATGATACAACTACTCGTTAGCATGGTTTATAACTTCAGAATTTCAAGGTGAGGGCTTTTCTAGGCAACTTTTATTATCATTGAAATGGAGGGCTACAAGATGCTACTCCAAGCCTTGGCTCTAAGATGCTCAAGAAATCCATGGCTGGGCAAAAGTCCAGATTACTTTTTGAGTTAGGAAACTAGGAAGTTACAACACAACCTCTCTCTTGAAAAGTGGATTAGAGTCTCCGAGTGGTCATTGGCTATATGGAAGTAACAACACTCAAAGACTGAAACTTCACTCATGAATGGTGGACATATTTCCAACAGGAAAGATTGATATTCTCACAGTCGTCTCGCTCTGCCACAAGCCTATAAAAGGAAGAAGAAAGTTCTTAGTAGAGTAGAGAGGTCTACACCATAACTGAGAGAAGCACTAGAGATGGGATTTAGTGTTCAAAAGTTTAGGGGCAACTTCTTCCATTTCTATGTAGACCTGTAAGCTCTACTACATCTTATTAACAAGGTTGTAAATTCAAGGCAGACTAATGAGATGGATGTTGCTACCTTCGAGAGTTTGACTTCTCAAGAGGACACAAGAGTAGCGTAAGAGTGACCAACAATAATGGGTTGTGATAATCAAAGTTAAATGGTTATTGTAAAGAACCGACTGTTTCATGCTCACATAAAGAACATCAAGATCATGGATAGAGAGATGAAGTTGGTCCATGTTTGACAAAAGAGAATTGTACTGATATGTTCATTAATGATATTAGCAAAGATCAATTAAAAAAGTATCTTTATTGGCACGGTATGGAGCTTAGATGGAAATTGTTGCCTTTGAGTGGTCATTTATGGGGTTGTTGAAAATTATTGCTCCACCCTCATCATGGTTGTCATGGATCCTTTTTTTTTGGAAAATAGAGTTTTAAAGAAACTTTGTGAGAATTGATTTAATTCAAATAACTCATCAAATACCACATGATTCAATCAAATAAAAATTGAGTAAAGGTAAACATGAAATAAATTTACAGTAAGAGATAGAGATAGAAGGTACCCCACAAGACAAGATTGGGTGCAATCTCCCCCCTTAAGCGTGTAGCTCCACTTCCATGACTTGAGTATTTAGAGAATTGTATTCATGAAAATAGTCCAAGGAGCTAATAATAGATGTGCATACAATATGGGCTTGTTTTTTTCACTTTTGGGTATTGCTTTACATATTATTAACCATATGAAAGTTCTTAAAGTTTATACATATCAAAACCTTTGCCCAAATATAAAGGCTAATGGACCTTTACACATGACATAACTTTGTGTACACTTGCACATACAATAACCTTGTGCACATTTGCACATTCCATTAAACCGATTTTTGCACACATTAAATCAAGCATATTTTTTTATAATTATTAAGCATAAAAAATATGATAAAATATATACCTATAACAATCCTCCCGTTTGAGGAAGCAACTTTCCTAAGTTGTGTAGAAGAAAATGCTACAACAACATCATGCTCGTAGCTATCAACGTTCATTGACCAAGCATGGCTCAGAGGCACAAAGGCATGGCTCAAAGGCTTGGGTGAACATGGACTGCAACAATAAAACTCGTGCGACACCTAAATTTGTGATCCTCGCACTCATCATCAAATCACAAATTATATACACAAAATGCCATAAAATTCGAATACATGATTAACAAAACGATCTTCATCTTCATGCCACCACTCAATCCACCATCCATACGACACCTCAATCAGTACCCTCGTATAGTGCGACACCTCATTCGGTACCCTCGCACATCTCATGCCATATGACACCTCAATCGGTACCCTTGTATGGTGTGGGTAGCTATACTCATAGACGTAATCCACATTAGTTAAACAATTAATTGAACACATCAATTAATCCCAACACCATCATGAGATATAGGTAACCATAAAATCAAAATACATGTACCAAAACAGGATGGCACACACGGGCGTCCCCAATAATATAATTCCCAGTACACGAGAGTTAATTCTCATATGATTCCCTCTTGCTCGGGTTGCAACTGTCCTTAGTTACGTAAATCCATGAGAGTGTGGCTTCATGATTGGTATGGAAGACTAGATCAACACATAATGCATATGCAATGAACCAATCAAATGAATGTATATGAGACAAGTCTAAGTGTCCCGTACCACATAGGGGAGTTGCACATACACACATAGAATGGTAAAAGATAGAAGACATAAATGTGTTTGGAGTAAGTATATGAAACCAATTTGATGTCCCATACCACTAGATTAATTCCATACATCACTTCCTTCAGAATAGACACAAATTTTCTTTATCTTAAAAATTTGTTAAGCTTAATAAATTTGAAGTAATCTTAATGTTGAATCTATTGGGTTGTTACATGCTTAAAGTAATATAGGGAAAATTTGAATAGTGTGAAAGTAAAAGTAAATGTATACATACCTTGGTTGTTTGTTATATTTTTTATGGTGATACCCTTTTGCTTGAGATATTGTTCATGAGTTGTGAAGGAGGGTAGAACCTTGTTCTTGTTTTTCGTTGGACAATCTTTAGCATAATGTCCTTCTTGACAACATCTGTAACATTTAAAGATAGAATTCTTGCACTTTTGTTAATGGAGTTATGGATGTCTATTGTTCTTTTTTTGTTATCTTTTGTTATTTCTCTTTTAGTGCTCATGCTTTGTAGGACGTTGTGGTAGATCTACCATAGTTGAAACTAAATAAATAACCAAAAATTTTGATGAGAAAATTTGGTAGAGAATACATATATTATCAATGTTGTAATGTCGTTGAAATCATCTGGAAAATTTAACACTCCAAAAACATGTGAGTTTTTATGCCTTTATATGCATAAAGAGTATAAACTTAAAATAAATTATTGGAGTAAAGGTAGCACTAATAATTAAAAACAACAATTGAAGTAACACTAGTCATCATAAGAATAAAAGACAAATTGATTATAGGTTTAAAGATAAGGGGATACCAACCCTGAGATAAAAAATTGTTTGATACCAAAAATGAAATTTCAGATGGATAATAAGAAAATGAATATAAAAAGTCGAACAACAATTTTACAATCCTCTAATAATGCGGGTGTGGTCGAGAACAATTATTTTCTCGGGGGCTAATTTGGTTCTCAGGTAATGGAGTCCAACAATAAACTCTTCATCAGATATTGATGAATCATCATCTATATTATATCCACAAATGATGTTGATATGTTCCAGGAGGTGACAAAAATGTATGTTTGGAGTAAAAACTATAGTGTTGCCAATGGGTATGAAAACAAAACACTCTTCATGATCATGCGTCCAAATGTTTGACCATTCGTCCTGTTCTCGGTTGTTGAAGATCCGTAGTAAATGTTGAAATATAGCACGATTCCGTTCGGATAAATACGCTAGGTAGCTATATTCTACCATGAGTCGCAAAAGCTCCGAAGGTGGATAAGGATCGTGAGGTGATGGTCGGGTCATAATGCTATAAACATAATTTTTGACATGAGAACATGATTATAATGAAAAACTAGCATCAACTTTAACAATTTGGATTGATGAAGAAATGAAAAGATATATTCTAGAATTTGTAATTCAAAATAAGTTAGACAAATTAAACTTGTTACATCTTTCACCTAGGGCTGAGGGTGCTAAGAACCCTACTCATACAATCTAAAAAGATGACGGAGAAAAGTGTTCATATGGTTAGTAATATAGCTATTATCGGAAATGCTGCCAAATAGCTAGGGATGTGGATACGAATTTCAAATATCATGTCAAAGAAAAAGAGAATGTGAAATTTAGATAAAGCATCTGGAAATGCATTATGGGTCACAGTCATGATGTCAAACTTCATAACTTTCGTAGTCGAATCCCAAACGATTCCACGCGCCCATAGGGTAATAGATGTCCATCCCTCAAGGAAGGACCAAGGAGGAGGCTCGTGGTCGATGAGTTTCTCCACTAGAAGGTAGATGTGCGGTCCAGAAGTTTCTCTGAGGGCCAAGAGGGGTGGTCAGGATTGGCCATTTGTCGAGATTGATTCCCAGCCAAGATAATAGAACTTGTCTCAAATTCTTAATAAAAAATAACCTTGTGAACAAAAGTATCTCATCGAAAATTCTAGGTAGAGTTCTCTTAAATATTTTCATAACACACAATGAGATTGAACAAGAAATATAAATTTAAATCAAACTTTATTTTATGCTATGCTTTAATCTCTAAATAATTTGGGTTGATATTTCTAAATAAAGAAGAAAATGGCCAATTTAATAAAACTAAGGACAAGGTTGAGGGGTATTGAGCTAAAAGCTATAAGGTTTCAAAACTTATGTATAAATAGGTTTTGAGAGTTGAAAACTTTTATAAGCTTATAATTATAATCAACTTATAAAGTCTCTCTTCTTTCTTTGGAATATTTTTTGAAATTTTTTGCAATCTAAAAAAAATCATAATTTTCTCTTTGTGCAAACCTTTTTGCTGTTTTGAGGTCCTTGAAGGGGTTTTAAGGAGGATAAGCTTTTATAAAGTAAAATTTTAAAGCTTACATAAGCTTTTGCAAGCTTATTTTACTCTAAAGCTTAAAGCTAAAACTAAAGCTTAGCTTTGTAAAGCTTACAAAGCTAAAAGGAAACGGCTTTGGAAACCCGCTGGCTGCGCACTGTGAAGGAGGATAAGAATTGCGCTGCTGTCGTCGTGGGGAAGAGATAAATTAAAAAGCAAAACTACACTACCTACTACCGTTGCCACCATAATTGGAAGAGAGAGAGAGAGAGAGAGAGAGAGAGAGAGAGAGAGAGAGAGAGAGAGAGAGAGAGAGAGAGAGAGGGAGGGAGGTGTTAAGCTGCACTTGCCTCCCAGGCGATGGCGAGGAGGCTGGATGCTATGCGAAAGCGAATGGGGTGGGGTGGTGAATGAGTGTTGGAAGTTGGCGTGTAGAGAGAGAGGGGTGGCTATTGTAGTGTTCACAGGGAGAGAGAGAGAGAGAGAGGGGGTGGGTGAAGCAACGAGAGAGAGAGAAGCAAGTATTGGGAAGTGCAGAGACATAGAGAGAGAGAGAGAGAGTGAGGTGTGATGGGCCGTAGCTGCAATCTGTAGAGAGAAAGAGGGGGGTGTTGGAAAGTGCAAAGAGAGAGAGAGAGAGAGAGAGAGAGAGAGAGAGAGGGCCGTAACTGCAGTGTGTAGAGAGAGAGGCGGGTGTTGGGAAGTGGACAGAAGAGGTCTCTGAGGTGTGATGGGCCGCAGCAGCTGCAATGTGCAGAGAGAAATAGGCGGGTGTTGGGAAGTGCAAAGAGAGAGAGAGAGAGAGAGAGAGAGAGAGAGAGAGAGAGAGGGCCGCAAACTATAGTGTGTAGAGAGAGGCGGGTGTTGGGAAGTGGATAGAGAGAGAGACCTCTCCTGTCCAGAGGATGGGTTGGGCGAGTTGAAGGTTGGGGGAGTATACCTGTAGATGAAAGGACGGGCTGGAAACTGATCTCTTCTTCTTTTGCAATTGTGAGTAGGTGGGCAAAAATGGGTAATTGTAGGGGTGCAAGACATCCAATGAAATGCAGGGAGATGGATGGTGCTCAATTTGTGCATGTCACTTGAGTGCACACGAGGAAGGTGAGGTGAAGTGACCGGGCGAAACACGGAATTTCACTGTCATAAAAAGGGCAGCGCCAGATGAAAGAAAAATTACATATTAGACCTTAATTTTTGTCTACTTGGCTACTTCTCGTTCGGAGATTGGCTACGCCACTTCTTAGTATATATAAAAGAAGACACATATCTCTCCACATTCATATGTATGCCAAGTTTGGTGCTCTATTCAAAGCACACGAAGTTTTTGAGGAGCTCTCTTCGTGGATATACATATGCAAAATGTGGTGCCTTGATATACAAGCATGCCCATTACCAATATGGGCTTCAAATTATTAAAGGCTCACTCTATGGTTACCATTCCACTACCGTGCGGATGGGTTGGGAGACTAGGCATGTGGGCGCGGTAGAGGAGCAAATGACAAAGAAAAACAAATTCCTGATGCAATTGTCTAAGGAGCTAATAATAGATGTGCGTACAATTTGGGCTTGCTTTTCCCATTTTTGGGTATTGATTTACATATTATTAACCATATGAAAGTCCCTAAGGTTTATACATATCAAAACCTAATGGCCTTTACACATGAAATAACTTTGCCCAAATATAAAGGCTAATGGGCCTTTACACATGAAATAACTTTGTGCACACTTGCACATACAATAACCTTATGCACATTCACACATATAATAACGTTGTGCATATTTGCACATTTAATAACCCTGTGCACATTCGCACATTCCATTAAACTGATTTCTGCACACATTAAATCAAGCATATTTTTCTACAATTATTAAGCATAAAAATATATACCTGTAACAATGGTATTATAATTTGGCCCTTGATTTGCTCTAGTTTGTACAACATCCCTTTTTTGAGTGGTTAAGTGTTTGATCTCCTAATTTGAACATTAGAGGAATCATATGTGACCAAGATGTTATTGAGGGCTTTGTTATAGGTCTAGTTAGACACCATATGGATGGCATACACTATTGGGCCAATGTTACACACTTGGTATATGTTTAGGTCTAGAAGTGTGAAGCTCAGGTGCCTTGCATGAGTGTTGTCTCAAGCCTATTTAGGGGACCAAATAATCTTGGGTGGGGTTGGAATACTTGCCAATGCCATAAGTAAGAGCTAGATGTAAGGGTTAACTCTTGTCATATCTATTGGACAACCTAGATAATGGCTTTGTATACCTCATTCATCCTACAAAGTCATTTAATTATCAACTCTTTCTTGAATCAATATCTAGTTCTCGTCAAAATCTTATATATGCTA
Source organism: Cibotium barometz (assembly GCF_041138505.1). NCBI lineage: Eukaryota > Viridiplantae > Streptophyta > Polypodiopsida > Cyatheales > Cibotiaceae > Cibotium > Cibotium barometz. Next base: position 19,144,047 of record NC_141055.1, read on the forward strand.
TTCAACTCTTCATTTCAAAAACACATTGTTTAAAGGAGGTCCCCGTATTTTGTAATCAACTCAATAACGATTAGAGTTTTTTTTTTCTCTTTCTTTGGGTGTTCTTTTCATAATAGTGTGAGTGTAGTCTATGTTACACCATATTCGTGTTTCTATCCTTTCACTACTTGTTTAAGGACTTTCCTGACACCTCATCATTTATCACTCCTTACCATTATTATTAAAAACATATAGAACTTGTGTTTCTATCCTTTCACTAATCATTCAAGGACTTTCCTAACATTGCATCAGTTATCACTCCTTATCATTTGTTAAAACATCTAGAACCCCTAAGATCATTCTTTTACACCACAAGAAGATGAAGGTACACAAGTGTCTATTTTTTGACATGAATTCGCCAACAACACTGTGTAGATATGGAAGGAAACATGTATATCCCCACACAAAACTCCTCTTGGTTCAAATCGTTTGGTGTGCCAACTGGGGCATAAGTGCCTCATAGAGTCCACGAAGCTTCAAGAGTTCACATGGAGCCTGCTGAGGCTCAATCTCCAAATGTAATAGAGATATTCTTTCTAAGGAGAGTCCAAACCAATACATGAAGGCCACCATTCTAATTAGATCAGATGATGGCATGACCACAATTGTGATCCTAGATGAGGTAGTGGGAGTGAGCATAGCCAGCAAAGACATGTGGCGAAGATGGGGGAGTAAGCCTCTCAAAATTTTGAAGATTGTCCTTAAATTAGCCAATGGCGACTTAGGAACACCCGTAGGAATTTTGAAAGAGATAGAAATCCATAATAAGTCTTTAGAGACTAAGGACGAAAACATGAGAGCATGTGATTCACTAGAGGCAACTTACACTCGGGAAATCAATACAAGGAGAAAACATGGAAGGAATTATGTCTGAATGGGCATGGGCGTCACAAGACAATAAAAAAGAAACTCATTGCATACTAGGAGATTATCCTCAAATGAGCTGATGACAACTTAGGAACACTATTAGGAAATTCGAAAGAACTTGGCCTATGAACATACATTTGTTGTTGTCGACTTTGGAGCCAACTTTGGAAGGCCCACAAATTACGATGTGATTCTTGGATCCCATTAATGCGTTAAATTATGTTAATCCACGAGTGGGGAAGAGATGACATCTACCTCATACAAGATGATAGCACCATTAAGGTGAACCTAAAGGACATTCGTATCCAGAGATGTGACTAGGATGCCTATTGATGAATTAGGGTCTGACATGATAGCACATTTAGAAGTTGTAAACATGTTCCATGTGAATGTAAATAGATATAAAAGCTGTGAGCATGAGGAGGAAACTTCCATTGCTTCACTGCCCAACCCTATGAAGAGAAGGAAAACTGGATACATTTGTTGGCTAAAATGGACACTTACCCAGGAACCAGAGGAACCTAGTTATGTGACAAGGTTAGAAATAACATCATTCGTGTTAGGACGATATCTTTTGTAGTCTAAGAACCAAAAGGGGTTGCATCACCTCAAAACCATGGAATAATGAATAGATACAAAGGGTGAAGATATGTCTTCCAAGGAGGACATAGTTGTTGTGCTCTCAGAGGTTGTAGTATAGGCTTTTGGACAGCCCAACCACACCTCAAGATGGGTAGACAATGATGAAAAGGATGAGGAAGTGTCAGAAGAACACCAAGCACTCCTAAAATAGTTCCTTGGAAGAAGATAAGCTCACCTTAAAAAACCAAAATAATTGATCCAAATTATTAGAACTAGGGATCCACGAAGCCTTGAGGACGAAGAGCATTATATGTTGAAGCCTTGAAAGCCGCCGAGGGGTTCTATTCTAGTTGGAAGGATCTCATGAACAAGTCAAGTTTGGACATCTTGAGAATAGATCCTGAGATTACTAACACCCTAGTAGTTGATAATCGTGAGGATTGAGCCTTAGTTGACTCTAAAAAGACATCCAATTCTAGACAAAGAAGACGAAACAAAGCGATACAAGAGAGACAAATCCAAGACAAATTCGTTTGGAGGATAGTGACCAAGAAGATGACTGGAGACAAGTCTCTTCACATTCCACGACCTACAAGGTTGAAAACATGAAGGTATGCACACCCAAACCACAGAGAGAGAAACCAAAAGAACCAAGTGTGTCTTATGATAGACCTGAAGATGCTAAATAGATTGATCTAGCATAACGTGGGGAAGAACCAATAAAAGTTTGGATATCTACAGACTTGACCCCTTAGGAGGAGACTGAATTAATAGAACTACTCAAGGAATATAGAGTTGGATCTATTCAAATTTGAAAGGAGTCCATCCAAAAGTCTACCAGTATATGATTCCACTTGTGGATGGTGCAATTCTAGCCAAACAAAGGCCATACACTTACAATGAAACCTATTCCAAAAGATTAAGGAAGTTGACAAATTTATCTGTGCAGGTTAAGGAAAAATTTGACAAACCTACTGCAAAGCGAAGAAGTTGACAAACTTATCTTTGCAAGTTTCATATATGAAAAGGAGCACACAGATTAGGTGTCCCTTGTGGTCATAGTATCCAAGAAGAATGGCAAAGATCCGTGTATGCATGAACTTGAAAAGGCTATAACTGCTACCATGGTGAGAGAGACCATTACCTGCTACCATACATTGAATGTGCTCGAAAGAGTAGTACGAAAAGAAGCTTATACCTTCTCAGACAGGTTCTCTAGATATAATCAAGTATCCATAGATCCTAAAGATTGTTGAGATATTCGAGCTCATCTAGTGAGGCGGTGGACATTGATGACCCGCCTGGGGGAGAGGCCCCACACTTACACCACTGGCATAGTTGGTGAGATCATGGGTGATATGCGGCCAGTGGGATGACAGGCTGTGTGACAGCCAATGAGCTGGCATAGTTATAACGCCAGCTCATTTAGTTGGGTTCACACTATAGAGAACCCTAGTATGTATTGGTTGAGTACCTTTTCATATGTGTGTACTCTTATCTTTGTATATGGTGTGTTGAGTGTTGAGTGAAGAAGAAGATTTTCAGCCTCTCACCTTGTGTGTTCTATTTTAGGGTTTTGTGAGTGTGTGTGTGCTTGCAAGAGCTCAAGCTGTCTTCTCCCCTGCATCTTTTCATGGTATCAAAGCCTGGTTCATGGTATCAGAGCCTGGTTCATGCTAAGGGCTGAGCTGCAAGCAAGAGAAGCACAAGAAGTGGTACGAGGGTAAGAGCTTCAACTACTCTTCTCTATTTGTGTTGGCGACTACACCCTTGTCGGGAGCTCTACGGGAGGCACCGGCAAATGATCTCTGATTGAGGAGCTTTCTTCGGGGGAGTAAAGCTATAGGGCAACTATATTGTCCTATTAGACGTAATTTTTTGCGCGCCAAAAACGCGTTTCGGGTGCGTCACGACCTTCGTTTTTCAGAAAGCAAGCGATTTCAAGCACTGCGGCGGCGGCGAGTAAGTCATCGATTCTCTACAGAACTCTGTTTTAAGAACTGCAGGAAGATAGATTGGCTGTGCAGACACTGTGTGTGCTGCAAGGAGGTCAACAGTTACCATTGGGTGTATGTATGCACATTGAGGTCACTGGTTGTGACATTTGAGTGTACTACAGTACCGCTGCAGAAAATACAGCAGTTTGTGCAGGACAAACCACCAGAGTGTTGTTTCTGGTAAATTTGTGTGTCTAGCAAGATGTCAAATGATGGCATAAACCAGATTGTTTTGCTAAGAAACTTGATAAGAACAACTTTCATGCTTGGAGGTTCAGGTTGACGAATTTCCTTATGGGAAAGGGTTATTGGGACTACATAGAAGGTGAGCATGAAGAGACACCGGAGATACCGGACATCAATCCGACTGCTGCTGCAGATGTGAAAGAGTTCAAGGATTGGAACCAAGGAGCCAGAAAAGTTATGTATTGGCTCTCTATCAGTATACAGGACACCATGATTGGGCACATACAAGATGCCAAGTCCCCCAAGGAGACGTGGGACACCTTGGTAAAACTCTATGAAACAAATACCAAGGCACGAAAGATACAGTTGAAGAATGAACTTCATACTGTGGAGAAAAAGAGTATGTCTGTGAATGACTATGCATTGAAGATCAAGGGTATTGTGGAATCCCTTGCATCTATTGGTGTTTCAATAGATGATGATGATAAGGTGGAAGTCTGTCTACGTGGTCTTGGGCCACAATACAAGGCGTTCAAGACGTCTATTCAGACTCGGGAAAACATTCCCAATTTTACAGATTTGGTGTCTATGTTGATTATAGAAGAGAAGATCTTGGGTGAAGACCAATAGTCTTTACAAAACAAAAACAGTTCAGAGCAACAGGCCTTCTACACAAGTTCAGGAAGAGGACGAGGTAGAGGAGGCCGTGGACGCGGTCAAGGAGGTGGCCGAACACGTAATTAGATTTATGGCCAGCAGCAGCAACAACAACAGTCCCAGAATTCACAACAACAACAACAACATGTAGGTGGAAGAGGCCAATTCAGAGGCAGGGGGAGTCAAAGAGGTCGTGGAAATTGGCAAAGGCAGTATAATGATACATGTGGATGCTTTTATTGTGGTAAGCCTTGACATGTGCAGGCAGATTGTTATAAGAAGCAGGCTGACATGCAAAATGGGAAATTGCAACAAAACAACTATGCATCCTCGAGGAGAAACAATGAGGATAATGAAAGGTTGTTTGTTATGCAGCATGTTGTTAATGCCATGTCTTAAAATGAGGATAATGAAAGGTTGTATGTTATGCAGCATGTTGTTAATGCCATGTCTGAAAATGTTGAAGCAGCACATAAAGATGATGTATGGTACGTTGATTCAGGTGCTTCGAACCACATAGATTGAGCATCAATCTTGGCTCTATCTCATGAACAAACTGTGCACCACAGGACGAATCACACAATGGCTATTTCTTCTTCTTGAGTTTGATTTCACTGTCTCTATGAAAAGGGGTCAACACATGTAAGAGCTCACCATTTGTCAAGAATCTTGAGTGGAGAACCACTGATGGGAATTGAGGATGATCTTTGTGATACTCCTCTCTTCCAAATAAGTCTTATGCTGCCAAGATGGAGCTATGAAATCACTCAATTCTTGAGCCATGGATTGCCAATGTCCCTAAAAAGAAAAAACAACTTGAGAAGACAACAACCCCTTACATGCTTATTTTAGGGTAGCTCTATAAAAAGGGCAAAGATGTCTTAAGATTGCGTATGTGAGGACGAGTACATCAACATTCTTGGACAAGCTCATACAAGAGTTGTTGGAGGACACATTGGGGGAAAAATCACCACTCAAGAATTCCTTTATGCTAGTTTGTGGTAGTGGTCGACACTCTTTGGAGATGCCATGGAATATGCAAAAGATGCGATGAGTGCCAACACTTCATAATATGTCGACATTCTTAAACAAGCTCACATAAGAGTTGTTGGCGGACACTTTGGGGGAAAAATCACCCAAAAAGTCATCCATGCCAGTTTGTAGTGCCCAACACTCTTTGGAGATGCCATAGAATATGCAGAAGATGTGTGATGAGTGAAGCACTTCATAATACCATAACAAAAATATAGAATGCCTTTACAACCTATAATATATGTTAGATTGTTTGCTAAATGCGGAATGGATTTTGTTGGATGTAGCTAAAAAGCATGCGAGTGCAAGATATGATCGTAGCTATAGATTATGTGACCAAATAGACAAGAGTCAAGGCTGGCACCGCTCGGGCAACTGCTAAGTTCCTCTATGAGAATGTCATCAGAAGGTTTGCATATCCCCTTGAACTCACTTTAGTGACTAAGGGACTCATTTCTTAAATGAGGTGGTGGAGTTTCTCTTAGAAGAATTTATGGTTATCCACTGCTCCTATTCATAAACAAATAGACAAGCAGAGAGCACAACTAAAGTTTTATGCACGGCGTTGTCAAAAAAAGTTGATGCCTTTGGGAACTTAAACTTACATCAAAGTTGTGGGCATACATAACTGCTTACAAAAATTCAACATGGACTATAACTTGGTCTTTGGATTGGATGAAGTTCTCCCTGTGGAATTCATGATCCCAACCTTGAGGGTAACCAAAAACAAATGGAATGGACTGGCCATGAGTCATCTAAACGACTCATTGTGCTCGAAAAACTAAAAGAAGCTAGGTTACACTATGTAGTAGGCATGTATGCTAAAAAGAAAAACAGGAAAAGATGGTTTGATTTGAACATCAAAACCAATAGGTTTAAGGAAGGGGGCATGTCCTACTCTACAACCTCAAGAAGAGAACAAAAGAAAACTCAAGATGAGGAGAATGGGTCCTTTCAGGAATTACAAAATGACTATGGGAGGAGATGTCCATCTAGAAACATTGGATAGAGTCCAAATGGACCAAGATGAGGAAATGTGAATAAGATTGAAATGAAGAAACAATCTCAACACATGAAGTCAAGGCTCACGAAGAAAAAGAAAAACTAAGGAGAGGCATCACGCATGTCCACATGGCTATACTAGATAATGATGAGGGTGAAGAAGTAAGGAGAATGAGCCAACCACACAAGGATGGGTAACCACAAAGAATGCTCCTTAAAAGCCCAAGGATACTACTAAGGACAAAGACTAATTTGGGTACCAAAAATGAGGCCACAACTCAAGGGTGCCACCAACACAGTACAAGAACTAGAATTTTTCAAAAATCATCACCATGCTCAAAGAGAATATACACTAAAACTAGCCACACCAAAGCACGAATGGGTGCCTAAACAGATCGACAATGGCGAGGCCAAAGTAGAGGAGCCATGGACCGAGGGAGGAAGGGAACAACTCCAAAAGTAAATCCCATCGACCTCTAGCCTTAAGGAGATTCCTTTGGACTAGATCCTAGCATTCCCTACTTCCACACTGATAGTAGGAGTAGAAGAGCATGTTAGCCTCTACAAACCTCATTCTTGGGAAGCCCAAAGACCCTTAAGTCTTCAGTTCTTACATGGGTTGAAGCTTTATTGGTAAAAAGGTTACTATAAAATACACATCAAATCATAGGACATAAGAAGATGTTGGTCACCCAATAGCAACACAAAGGAGAAAGGAAAGATGGGTGTGTAACACATCATAATGTCAAGTCGTCAGAGGCCAAAACATATCAAGGGCATAAGAGTCGAGAGTCATGTTACAAAAGGAAAAAAAGATCCCAAGTGTAAATCCTAAACATGTCACATTGTGTCTTTCACAATATCTTCACAGTCAAGTTTCTTATGTAGGATGAGATAGTTAGGCATAAGAGTCTCCATATCTTACTTGATGGAGTGACATGATATTTCCCGCTCATGCAATATTCATCATAGAAAAATTTAAGCAAAACCTCTACTCTGATTACCTCTTGATACATTTTTGGATGGGGGGCACTAGCGAGAGGATGGTAGAGAAACCTTTCTTTGCTTAGCCTAGTGTATGACCCATCTTTTCTCGCACCACCACCTGAGAATTCCATGTTTAATCCTTTCTTGCACTACATGACTATGCCATAAAGTTACCTAAGCAACTAGGGTAAAAATCTTGTCACCAACAAACAGCCATTGAACCCCCACTAAACTTACTTGCACAACATGTTCTATGCATTCAACAGCATACCTAAGTGTGTCTATATTACATAGACACATGTATTAGGCATACCTAAGTGTGTTTTTTATTACATAGACACATGTGTTCAACAACATACCTAAGTGTGTCTATTACATAGACACATGCATTAGGCACCTTGAAATTATTGAGGACCATGCACAGACACCTTGGTCAAAGGGGAGAAACCCTGTAGAGATACCTTGGTCAAAGAGGAGAAACCGAGCCCTGTAGAGACACCTTGGTCAAAGAGGAGAAACCTTAAACGGAACATGTGTCTATTACACATAGACACATGTTCTATGCATTCAATAGCATACCTAAGTGTGACCATTACATTGACACATGTTCTATGCATTCACAATAGCATACCTAAGTGTGACCATTACATAGACACATGGATTAGGCAACTTGAAATTGTTGAGGCCCATGCACATGGAGAAACCCTAAAAAAGGAAAATATGTTCTACTAGACTATCTAAAATCTTGATCCCTAATCTGGAGTTTTGATCATTGATCGAATCTGAAAGTTGGGATCATCGCTTATCCCAAATCTTATAGTTCTGATCAACGATCCCGAATCTAACTGTTCTGATCGCCAACCCCAAAAACAACACTTTCGAACCAACCCTGAATCCGACAATTCCTATAAGACTAGAAAATCAAAAGCTCTGGTGAGACAGGAGCCAACTATGCAATAGGAAGCACAGCTGAGTCTAGCAAGGCTAGAAAATTGAAAGCTCTAGTGACAAAGAAGCGAGTATCCCCTTACCAAACAAGTAACCGTCAACAAGTTGGGTTACTTCTGTGCATTGAGGAATTAGAGCAGGTGGGGGGATGCATGTTAAAATTTCAAGTACATAGATGCCTCCAAGAAATGAATTCTTCCAACACTATGTTTTAGGCCCGTTACACATACCCCACCGCCCATGAATTATGGGCGATGGATACCCCACCACATCAGCATGGGCAGGCAAGGGTATGGTGATGTGTAATGGGCCTTATAGCTCTCACAAATGCATGTAATATAGCCATCAAGTGCCGATTCTACAAGAATAAATCAAGTAGCTAGAGGCTCACAAATATGAGCTCATAGGATCTAGAGATACCTTGTTTACAAAACAAGCTGCTGAGACATGGAAAGTGTCAAGGTACATAAGTTCTTTTATTACTGCACATGCAGTCGAGATGGACATGGCTCTCTTCCCAACTTTTAATAAATCATTCCATCCTCACCAAGAAAGACAAGGCCATAGGCACATTACAAAAGGAAAGAGAGGCAACCCTCAATGCATTGGCCACACAACAAACCGAGGAGGTGAACCAACCTACATGATCTCAGACACCAATGCCTTGCATGCAGTAAAATTCAAAAGGAAGAGCTATGGCAAGAACTTAAAAAAGAGAGAGCTTAGGAGCCAGTAAGCCTAGACTCTGTAGAGTTGACAGGAGCTAAAGGAGCAGCTTACCCTAGATGTGGATGTAAATTTGCCTACCTTTGTGCTACAACACCATAGCCCAGCACAAGTATCTCCATGTTTATCTACCAAGGATATGCCTTGAACAAGTATTCGGCTCTCCATGTAGTATCTCTCATGTTTATTAGATATGCCTTGGACTAGCCTCTCACACCACTTGTTTACAAAGCTATGCCTCAAGTATCTCCATGTTTATCTACCAAGGATATGCCTTGAACAAGTATTCGGCTCTCCATGTAGTATCTCTCATGTTTATTAGATATGCCTTGGACTAGCCTCTCACACCACTTGTTTACAAAGCTATGCCTCAAAGTGCCAATGGAGTACATGCCTTTGGTGAACATACAATAAATGTTAGACAGTTGTGCTTGAGCACGACTGGACTGCTGCTCCTGGATTGCCGTCCCTACATCCGTCACCCTGGTGATCATTCCGCAACACACTCGGCGTGCATCCAATTGTTGCAAACTACCAAGCTTGGTGTTTTTGCACCTCCTGCATCTTTGCTCTCAAGTTTTGGTCCTCCCACCTTGTGGCACATATCAAAGTAATCCTTTTTCTCCAGATCAAGGAAATCCAAGGCCTCATCACCTTCCATCCTGTTGTTTGAAGGTGGGATATGCTACATGTGTGGGGGTAAAGAAGAAACATTGGCTACCTTTTTCTCTTCAATTTGGGCCGAGATCTGACATTAGAGGACTACAACATCGATCGAGTTATAGGTAGCAACCAATGGGCTAGCTCGCATAACTTTGTAAGTGGTTTGCATTAGATCAAGGCCTTCTCCATAAGCCCATTATTTTGCATGGTCCATTATGTCATTGCCCAAGGCAGCACGCTCAACAAATTGTTTGGCATTCAGCAATATTTGCTCTGCATCAACCTCCACACATGGGTTGTTTAGTAAAGAGGACTACAACATCGATCAAGTTATAGGTAGTAGTGAATGGGCTAGCCTACATCATTAAACTCAACTATTATGTTCTATTTTTACAGTGGACACTGCCTACAGTGGATAGCGCACCGGCCTGGCAAGCAAATGACATCGACGGCTAGCAAGTACACCCAACACCGCTAGCACACCAGCGAGCATAAGGAGCCTATAGCACAACCGGCAGACCAAAAACAACACTAATAGCACCGGCCAACAAGTGCCGACAACAACACAGGCCACGGACGGAGCAGATCGGTGACCGACGGTGGCGGCGGCAAAACAGCATCGACGCACCTCACCTCCCCACAATCTCATGCATGGGTGTCTCCTTAGAGAGATAGGTAAATACCACTCACTTCTTCCCTTTATACCCAGTGCGTTTCCACTCTCCAATGCTATGCGGGATTACAAGGCGCCTGCGTGGCAACCTGTGGGTGAACCTGTGAGAGAAGAAGAAGAAGGAGAAAAAAAAAGAGAAAAAAAAAGAGAAGAAGAAAGAAGAGAAGAAGAAGGAGAGAGAGAGAGAGAGAGAAGAGAAGAGGGAAAGAGAAGAAGAAGAAGTATTAAAAAAACAAACAAAAACAATATATATATATATATATATATATATATATATATCTTTTGAAGGGGTATATGTTTTTCCAATCCTTGTTTTGCTCTACATCCCCGATTTCTACCAAGCATCTATAGCCATGGATTCTGATGATGGCACTCAACCACCAACCATTTCAAATGTGTCACCTCTCCCCCTCCTACTTTGGAGGAGAACATTCTTCTACTCAAGATACAACTTGAAGAACAACGCAAATGCCAGCGCGTTCATGAAGAATCTCTTGATGTCATGCCTCCCGAAGATGATCACTTGAGCAAGATTCTCAAATCCATTTTCAACTCCCAACGGACTCCAAGATTAGTCGTCCTGCATTCACATTCTCCAAATTTGACGGGGTAAAAAAGATGGTCATTTAGTTCTTTCTTTGGTTGACTCAATTTGAAGATTATTTTGTTGGTAAATGCTTCTCCGAGAAAGATAAAATAAAATGTGCTACTAATCATTTGAGTGATCGAGCTTCATTGTGGTGGAACGCACTTTGCATAGGTCCTACTAAGCCTCTCACATGAGATCAATTCCAAGACAAATTCACGTCTGCTTTTATTCCTCCACAATTCCACCGTAACACTCGTCGAGCATGAAATCTTCTCCGCATGACAGATCATGATACTGTTTCTCAATACACAAAGATTTTGGCAATCACTTCTTATGCTTTGTATGCTCAAGGATGTTCCTGAAGAGTCACTCCAACAAAAGTATGAAGATGGTCTTGAGACAACTATTCAAGAGGATCTGAACATGTTCAAGCCGACTTCTCTTGATGACGCAATCACTCTTGCTTATGATTCCGAGCGCAAGAAAGGTTTGCCTCGTCAATTACCTCTCGCAGTGGTCAGTATGCTTCTCCACCCAATCAACAATCTTCTTTTATGAGGAATCAAGGTTTCAAATCTTCTTTTTTCGACACCCTCAATTTTATCAATCTCCTTCATCACAACAACGGTGTCCATGGAATGGTAATAATGGTAATTTTGGTAACGGTAATAGCAATGCACGCACTTTTTCCAATTCAAATGTAAAGAACAATTTTAATGCTACCACCCCAAGCAATGTACACCCCGAACCCAATTCTAGTCACAATAGTATTAATAAGAGACTAAGGTTATGTAGAAGGGGAAGAGAAGGGTGTGTGTGTGAAGGGACTTAAGGTCCACTAGCTCATCTATTTAAAGGTGGAGCTAGAAGGCATTTTATATGGAGCAAGAAGCCTAGTTGTATTTGAGCAACTTAATAAGCAAGATATTTTCTTGTATTTTGTGTCTCTCTCTCCTCCACATAGTTGATCTAGCATGAGTACCACGAATTTTAACATGGTATCTAGAGCTTGGCAAGAGTAGGTCACTTTTGTGGTGTAGAATAGGCCAATTTTCTTATCTTTTCCCTTGTGGAGTTGAACCCCCTGCTAGTGGAGGACCTCTAGCTACTCGTGGAGGCAATATCTCGACGAGCTTTCATCAAGGGAAATGAAGAGGAGGTCCGAGCGCACACGTTCGTATAGCTAATCAGCTGAATCATCATCATTTCGCCCCACGGCATTGCCGCCTGAGCAGACGGGCGCACATTTCCTTGTGCGACTGATGTCGTACGTAGATTCGTCGGCTATAGGCGATTATAAGCTATCAAAGGTTAGGGTTTTTGAAGCCCAAGATCTCAACAAGCTACAGCTCAAATTTCAGCTCGAATGATGGCCGGAATCGCTTGCTACAGTCAAAAAACCAGGGCTGCCCCCTTCAAAGCCATTGAAGCTCACCATTAAAGCTTCAAGATCAAGTTATTTCTTGCTCTAATCCTCTCCTCTTTGCTCTAATCACCTAAGTGATCTTGTGAGAACTTGTTGCTGATTCTATTTATGAGTTTGAAGCGGTGGCCAACCACATGAGGTATTCATGAGCCTCATTCTCATCAAGCTCCATCATCAACATCATCTTCAAGAGCACAAAGCTTTTCAAAAAGGGTGCTTATAAACACTAATAGTGTTGATTAACACTAATGAGGCTTCTAATCCAGCAAAGGAGAGTTATTCCAAAGTGTTTTTAAACACTAAGAGTGTTCTTAAACACTAATGGTGAATCTAATCACCAATACAAGTGTCATTAGAAATGTGCTCTTAAGCACTAATCGTATTTTTAAACACTAATGCTGATCTTAATCACCAAACAAAGTGTTCTTTAACACTAATGAAGTTAATCTCCATCAAAATTAGTGGTTGGACACAAACCCTAAGTGCTAAACTATAAAATTTACCATCTTAATCTCCTATTTATGCAACATCCTTGGCTTGATTAAGGGTTGTTGCACTCTCATAAGCCTTTCTCTTTCTACTTAAGCCAAAATATCATAAATTTTTGGTTTTCTCTTCTTTATAAATCAGCCCATTACTCTCTAGTAATCTCCTTCAATACCAAAAGTTAAAGGACAACACCCAAATTAAGAAGTTCTCAGGAGAGGGCTTCCACACTTGGCAAGTCCTTGTCAAATACAAGATGATGTCCAAAGGTTTTTGGCCATTCATCTTTGGCACTAAGGTTATTGATCGAACTAAGGCTGAAGATATTGAAGATTGATGAGAGGGCACAAGCCATCATCATGCAGAAATGGGATGAGCTTGTTAAGCTCTATGGAGCTCGTGGTAAGAATTCCAAGATCTCACTTAAAATTGAATTTTTCAGCTTGGAACTCAAAGAGGGAGACGGAATTGGAGCCTTCATTTCTCACTTGAAGGGCCTTATGGCTCAACTTGCATCAGTGAATGCAAGAATGGATGAAGATGATGCAGTGGCTGTTTTGCTAAATGCAGTCAAGAAGGTGTACCCCACCTTAGTCACCACCCTAAAGAAGATACCTAATCCCACCCTTGAAGGAGCCATTCAATCTTGTCTTGATGAAGAAAAGAAACCAAAGGGAGGTGCTGAATCTTCAAATGCAACCACTTCATCGAATATCGAACAAGCTTTGTCACATCAAGTGATCAAAGTAAGATGTGCCCATTGCAAAAAGGTGGGTCATTTGGCAAATAATTGTTGGATCAAATATCCCAACAAAATGAAATGTAACAAGTGTAAACAAACGGGACATATCACTTCTAAATGTCCTAACAAAGAGTCAGAGGCTAACTTTGTATCAGCCTCTAACTCCACTGAGAAATTGTTTTAAATCTCAATGTAACCACACCTATATTCCCAACCTTGTATGCCTAATGTTATAAAGGCAACCTATGTCCAATACCACTTATTTTAATTTTCTTTCATAGTTGGTATTGAGGGGGGGTATTAAGAGACTAAGGTTATGTAGAAGGGGAAGAGAAGGGTGTGTGTGTGAAGGGCCTTAAGGTCCACTAGCTCATCTATTTAAAGGTGGAGCTAGAAGGCATTTTGTATGGAGCAAGAAGCCTAGTTGTATTTGAGCAACTTAATAAGCAAGATATTTTCTTGTATTTTGTGAGTCTCTCTCCTCCACATAGTTGATCTAGCATGAGCACCACGAATTTTAACAAATAGCAATGCACCCACACCTCGCCCTACCCAACCTCGTCAAGGTAATAATGTGCCTACATGCTTCAAGTGTCATCGAGTACGACATCGAGCCGACAAGTGTACTTTTCATCCTCCTCAAGTGGCACAACTTCACAATATCGAAGACGACACATACTATGATGGTGATGGTGATTTGGAGACTTATCCTTCGTGTTATAAGGTTAAATTTGCATTTCAAGGCACACGCTACATGGGAACTCGTGAAGCACGTGACCTTGAGATACGAATTGGACCTTATAAACAAAAACAAAACTTTCTCATTACACCTGTGCATTCTAGTGACATCATACTTGGTATGCCATTTAGACATGAATTCAATCCACATATTGTTTATTCCATGCATACTATGGATTTCATACATAATGGTACTCTCATGTAATTAGTTGGTGATCATTCTCTTGAGATGTATCCATTATTATCCCATACCCAAGCTAAACATGCACTTCGGGAGCAATTAGGTGCATAAATGATTTTAGTTAATGAAGTGCAAGCATATGAAAATAATCTCACTCCTTAGCAAGCATTCATGGCTAGGTTTCAGGATTGTTTTGTAGACGATTTACCTCCTACCTTACATCTTTCATGTCCTGAAGACCATACTATAGAGATTATTATGGGTAGCCAACCATCTCATAGAGCTCCTTATCGTATAAATCCTCTTCAACAAAAAGAAATAGAATGCCAAATTAGAGAATTATTAGACAAGAAACTTATTCGACCTAGTAGTTCTCCTTTTGGTACACATATTCTTCTTGTTGAAAAGAAAAATAAGACTTACCGCATGTATTGATCATAGAGCTCTCAATAAGGTCACAGTCAAGAATAGATATCCCATCCCTCGTGTTGATGATTTGCTAGACATGCTTAAAAGTGCATCTATCTTTAGTAAAATTGATTTGAAATCTAGATATCATCAAGTTTGAATGACTAGTTCTGACATTTATAAAACTATTTTTCGTACTTAAATTGGTCATTATATGAATTTTTGGTTATGCCTTTCGGTCTAACCAATGCACCTGCTACTTTTGCACGGATAATGAATCGTATATTTCTTGACCATAAGAATTGCATCATTGTTTTCTTTGATGATTTGCTTGTCTTTAGTAAGAATCATGCCGAACATGAAGAGCATCTTGCATTAGTGTTTAATCTTCTTAAAGAAAATCATCTTTATGCTAATCCGAAGAAAAGTCAGGGTTAGTGTGCGGGATGTGCATGGATCCATTGGGCTTGCTTCAATGGAAAATTATTGGCGCATGATGTGTGGTGATTATTTATTCGGCAATGGCAGTGATATTTTATGTGCACATTAGTGTGCAACATTTTGATATACATTAGTTCTATTTCATGAGTGAACCTTAGGGTGTTCACACTTTTGTATTTAGACTTATGCAAGCCCAAAGTGGAGATCCATATTTTTGGCTACATATATTTTTGGCTCTTGCTTTTTGTACAAGGAAATATATTTAAATACACCATGAAGAGGACATGAGCCACTCCTTTTGTACAAGGAAATATATTTAAATACACCATGAAGAGGACGTGAGCCACTCTCATGGTGGGGGAGATTTAACCCATTCATGTGTCGCGTGCATAAGATTTCTTCTATTTTGAGCCTCAGTATTTTTTTCAAGTTGATTTTAATAAAGGGCCAACCATGAGCTTCCAATACCTATTCTTTGAAGCAGAACAAAGCTTGCCAGAGGACATCACACGGGACCTTTTTTGCGGGACCCTTCAAATATTAAATTGCACAAAAATCAAAGAGTAGAGACAAGAACACAAGATTGAGTTTGATTCTACGCCACATAAGAGTGAACCCATGCTTGCTCTTGGTGTATTTTAATTGATTATACTCAAAATAGCTTTTTGGAGCTCAAAATACATCTCAATCAAAACTAGCTTGCATTACTTTACATACAAGCTCTTCTTCTAAAATTGTGCACTCTTAATAACCTTATGACCAAGTATTATTTACAATCTTTGTACCAAAAATCAGAGAGCTTTCACATGTCTAATGGTTTGGATGATGGGCGCGAGCCGATGGGGTCATGTACATTTTAAGATGCTTAACTTTGGGTTGTTTCATCATGTGCGACACCTATCATTTATTCTATTTTAGGAGACATGCATATTATTTTATGACAGCTGGATAATTATTTGCATTGGGCATGTGAAAGCTCTCTTATGAACATTTGATTTTTGGTACAAAGATTGTAAATAATACTTGTTCATAAGGCTATTATCCAAATTTAGAAGAAGAGCTTGTATGTAAAGTAAAGCAAACTATTTTTTGTTGAGATGTATTTTGAGCCCCAAAAAGCTATTTCACGTATAATCGATTAAAATACACCTAGAGGAAGTGTGGGCTCACTCTTGTATGGGGGAAAATTGGACTCAACCTTCTCACTCTTGTCTCTACTCTTTTATTTATGTGTAATTTAATATTTTACGTCTCCCGAGACCTCTCGCACCTACCAACTAACCGAGATTATGATGATACCATTTACAGGCTAGTGAAGACCCTTCCCGTGCAGGAGAACCATTCCACACTATACACAGAGTTGAGGTGCTACATGCAGATGTACCTAGAGAGACCCTTCAAGGAATGGCTTTAGAAGGGAAGTAGACCGATGATAGAGCATTCAATAGTGTTGTGATGAAGAATCAACCAAAATACCTTGAAATGTTGTGGAAATTTTGCATTATTTTAGAGTTGTACTATTTTGTTACTTAGAAATACTATTCCTCTAACTAATTGTGAGAACATTCCTTGATTAAAGAAATGAAAGTATTAACTCAGAAGAAAGATTTGAGCCATGTAGCACTTTTAAATCTCCATGCTGTGTTTACTAATACCATCACATGGTATCTTGTAGAGCTTCATGAGCCTCATATGTGGGCCAAAAAGGGTGTCTTGGCCGCATTTACTTTTTTAAGATCGACACATACTCTCAGTTTCCCATTCTTTTTAGGCACTATCACAATAGGTGACAACCAATTCGATGTTCGATCTCATAGATAAAGTCTGCAGCAACAATGAGCTTATCAATTTCTTCCTTTACAATTGCTGCATACTTTGGATTCATCTGGTATGGTTTCTGCCTGGTTGGTCTTGAGCCTTCCCATGATTGGAATCGTATGTTGTACCACCTCCGGTGGTACCCCTTTCATTTCCTTGTAATTCCAGGCAAAACAATCCTTATATTCCTTGAGGAGAGCAATGAGTTCTTCTTCCTGTTATAAGGCACAAATGTCATTGTAAAGTTCCTCCACAAAACACATGAAAAACTTAATATGTGGATGTTTTATTAAGCAAGGCTGATTTTTTATTTGATTGCACGTGAAAGGTGGTAATGAGCATTGGCCACGTCTTATTTTCAAGCACAAATGCAAACCAGATTCTAAGGTAACCTTTTCAAAGATGGAGTCACAAGTTTGCAAGTTCTAAGTGAAACATTAAAAAATCCCCCCATTTAATTCGATAATGATTATGGCTTAAAGCATGCTAAAGGGGAATAATTTTAGTGCTAGATGGCAAATCCTTGTGGCTTTAAATTTTGTTCTCTAAAATATTTTTGTTTATGACCCATCAATGGTTCTCAAAGTACAAAAGATATTTAAAAACACCCGATATGTGCACTTTTAATTTATTGAAAGATATTACACCATCTAAGAGAGTGTTATAAGATCACCTAAACATGCTTTCTCCCTAATGAGATTTGAGAAATGTCCCATGGTTCACAAAATTTAATTTACAATCAAAATGGAACAAAGTCATGTCCAAATTGCCTTTGCTTCTGCAAACTTGGTATAATATCAAGGTGATAATTGTGGGTGTCAAAATTTGTAAAATTATTTAATATGTTGTAAAATGGATGTTATTTTGCAATCTCCCATTTTCAAGGTCTTTAAGATGGGGCTCCACTTTGTCCAAAGAAAGAATAGATACTTTTTTACATAATATCTATTGAATTTATTAAAGTACTCTTTATTACATTGCTTGACATGACCCCTAGGGTATGTCAAGCAAGAATAACTTCTATGACTTAAATGCATGGTTTGAAAGGTATGACTTTGCTTGTAAGTTGATGGCATCAATCATTGAACTTCATAGTAAAACTAGACGAGTAATGAGAGCAAAATCATATCTGTATATTGAATAACCTAAAAATAATCTCTAATCTACACTCCAACATCAAATATATCAACTTTCTAGTCATGGTGGGTATATTTCTAGTCATGCTGGGTATATTCTAGTCATGGTGGCTCAAATCTAGATATGGCTCAGTTATTGTTATTGGGGGGTATATGCCAATCATGGTGGCTCAGTTATTGATTCATTCGAGCTAGAGAATGGCATCAAGGTAGCATCAATAGAACTTTATGGAAACAAACCTAGGCAACATAAGGAGGCACACAAGTCTCTTGTTGAAAATAAATGGCCTTTGGAATAACTTCAAATTTTTGTCTAATTATTTAAATTAAAGGAAAGAGGCATGGCAATGGGGACCTAATGGAAGGAAATGTCATGTCAATGTAGGCAAATAGCATTAGAGCTTGAAAAAAAAATATGAGATGCAAAAACTCAAAAGGTAGGTAGGAAACAAATGTGTACGCAATTCAAAGCAAAAAAGCATGTTACACCTGTCCTTTTGTTTTCTTTCTTTTTTATAGCTTGTAGTTTTCAATTTGGTATGCGAGTGCCAGGTCATGAGTGGGTGTGAACTGGTCACGAGTGAGTGCCCGGTCTTTATAGGAGAAAAAACCATGGCTCAATTTGAAACCAACCTGCTCCCCTTGAAACCAAGGGCTCGTATCTTGCAAATAAAAAATTTATTAAAACCTTTTGGCATGTAGTTTTTTGAGGGAATATAGTATATATATATATATATATATTTAGTCAAGGTCAAGAAATCCCTTCTTCTTAAAGCCATATATATATATTTAGTGTGTAACCCAACATTTAGTGTGTGTTGTCGATTGCCAAATAGAAGAACACATTTGAAACTTTTTTAAAATAGTATCTTAGCCAAATTCGGACGAAATTTTGGACTGCTATTTTTATATATTTCATCAAATTTGATAAAATCGCAGTAAATACATTAATCTGATTTTGTTTTAATAGAGGAACTAATGACATTCTGTCTTTAGATGGGAATCCCACCTAGCACCCCAAAAAAAAAAAGAAAAAAAAAGACCTATTTAATATATTTCAAGCTCTCCCAATAAAAAAGGGCCGGCCACCTCAAACAACTTCAGTTATATATTATTGTGATCCCCATTGCCGTCTAGTCCCCCACACAAAATAAATGATACAAAAAAATAATAAATAAATCCAACGCCTTCTAATTTGAAAAAAATACTTAACGTTCACACTAATCCATGCAATCCTCGTGTGCACCAAGGCAAAAGAAGGCCTTGCCCCTCCCTTCAAACAAGCTCCCCAACACCAAAAAGCATACATTAAACTCATCTAGCTTCTATAACCTACACTTTACAAGAGCTTTAATTCTCTCAAAGGATAATACAAACGGCTGCCTAAACAGCACGCGTGAATTGTGTGGACTGTGGAATTCTCCTCTCTAACCCTGTGAAAACAAGAACAAAAGACTATCTTTCAAATTACAAGAACCCATGGAACATCTTACAATGAGAAACTGCACCCTTTGGCACTAACAACCTACTCTCTAAAATGTGAAGAATGGGTTCATATGTGCTGCCCTTTGGGCTCGAATGCAGCTCCATGAAATGCACCTATGTGGAAGACATGTGGGACAAAACTCCACAATCTTTCCATCCATTACTCTACTACAATGTACAAGCAAGTTCAATTCATTGCTAGACCAGCCTTGCTCCTCTTAGTGCTCCTCTCTTACATATGCTATGTTGTCCCCAATGTCTTCACCTTCTTTTTGCTCATTAGTAGATAGGGCTATGGTGGCTTTGCACTCTCTGTGATCTCCCATTATCAAGAGGGTGGTGATGCTTTCTTGTTCATGGTTGTCTTCCCTTGCCTTAACCACAACAGGGTCCTTTCCACATGTTGGCTTCTCATGGCAAACTGGCTCCTTTTCACATAGCAGTGCCCCTTCCCGAACTGGGTCCTCTTCACATACAAATGCCTCTTTGTAAATTATGCCCTCTTCTTGCAAGGGCACCTCTTCACGAATTGCATCCACTTCACACAATGTGTGGCAACGACCAATTGGAACCTCTTTGCCACTTTGGTCCTCTGCACATAATGGGTGCTCTCCATATATTGCAGCTTCTTTGCATAGAGGGTTCTTTTCACATAATGAGTTCTCTCCATGCATTGGCATTTCCTTGCAAGTAAGAACCACTAGACTCTCTTCGCAAAGTGGATGCAGTTTACATGTCTCACTTTGAGAATGGCAATCTTCTTCATAAGTTTCTTCCAACCTTTCAAGCTTGCCTATCTGACCCTCAACCTGTACTTCCATCTCCTTGACACGTCGCATCTCGAGTATCCGCCGATGTGAATTGGAATGAACTTCGCTGACAAAACTCGGGCTTCCAGCAGGCCTATACTCAGGGACCAGCCTACCAGACTTATATCTCACACCACAAGCATTGCACAATGTTTTGGGGCCCATGGGGCCAGCTCTCCATTGAGGAGTTTTCTGGACCAGGCAGTGTGAGCACCTCCGGGTTAGGGAAGAATCAGCAGCAGTACAGCAATTTGAACCCGCTTTCCTCGGCTTCTTGCAATGTCTCTCTGACCCATCTTGTTGAAGAGAATTGCATAAAGGGTCACTGTCTGAAGAGCATGTCATGAGTAGGGTGGTGTTCTCATCATGTGCCCCTTTAAGCCTGCTTTCCACCAAGGAGGGCTTCAGGATATCAAGGGACCAAACCCTCCCTCCAGTTCTTGCCTTTCTCAATCTTTTGGACCTAGGCACATGGCTTAGGGCATATGAATTTGCATAGAGATGGCCACCTTGCTCTAGTACAGAAACTGGGCTTGGGCTATGGAACTTATCTCGTGCTTTGTGTGCATTTTTGGGAGTCTCTTTACATCCACTGAGGCCCCCAGCGCTGGCCAGGGAAGCAAGCTTGGTATCTCCTGCATAAGAGCTGTCCTCATTGAAGGCAGAGAGCCACTCCAGCTGGTCAGCTAGCTCATCAGGCTGCCACACCATCCAAAAGCTTGCTGGTGAGGACAGGCAAATCCAATGGCAGGCAAAAACCATTGCATACAAAAAGCTTGTATAGAAACTAGTAGAGGACAAAGCAAGTCATGTGGGGGGGAGGGGGTGGGGGGGGAAACGTCTACAGAGCATACAGAGCATGGTAGAGGCCAAGCAATTTTATAACATATGCAAAAAGCTTGTATATAAGAAGGGCAGGCAGGCAGGCAGGCCAACCTCATCATATACAGGCTTTTCAGCACCAATTTTAGAGGCTTACCGGTATACAGAGCCCACTTGAAGGCTCTTGGCTATCTTCTTCTTGGAGTTTCTCTGCAAAATTATTATGGTTTTGTGCATGAGAGCTGTGGGCTTCTACAGAAAGGCCGACATCTCCGCATGATGGGCTTGTAACATCCTCTTCATTGGGGAAATCAAGGAGATCATCAATTTGAAAATTGCTTTCTGGAGGAGCCCAGAAATTAGTGTCTGCGGGTTTGGGCAGCTTGGGGGAAGCCCAATCATGGATATCATCAAGCTCTGAACCTTTGGGGAGCTTGTGGAGGTGGAGGGGGACATGGTGGCCCCGGTAGAGGAATGGGGAGAGGAGGGGGGTAGTCTCCATGGAAGCTGTGTGAGACAGAGTTGAAATGGGCTATGGAAAGTAGGCGTTTAAAATGTGTGTGTGTGTGAGAGAGAGAGAGAGAGAGAGAGGGAAAACCCAGAAAGATGATTTCAGCAAAAAGTACTGAGAAAAGAAAGCAAAGAAAAGATTGGCTACGGCCTGCAGCAGCCTGATAGCGAGGCTGAGAGAGGAAAGGGAGAAGGTTCGTGTGTGAAGAAATAAAAAAAAACAAAAAAAAACAAAAATTGGGGAACGGGCCGCACAAAGCTTGCTTGCTTGCTTTTCTTTAACACCCCCCCCCAAAATGAAGACAAAATAAAAAACAAACTGTAACCAAGTCTGGCTAGTGGCAGCGCCTCTATTCTACCCACTGCCGACGCCACTCATTTTGAAGGCCAGGCGCCAAAGTAGGGCTCCACTGCCGCCGAGTTCGGACTAGCAGCGACTAAATGAGGAGCCCATTTTCTTGAAACGCCTCCGAATTCGCCGCCGAATGTGGGTGAGGCCCACCAAAACCACCCCGCCAAATCTAGAAGGTTATTTTTGGCCTTGACTGCCGGCGGCCAAGGGGGGACAGTTGAATTATTCAAATATAGGATTAAAAAAAAGAGAAAAGTACTGTAGAGCCTGTCGTGCCGTGCGTGCCATTTCCTTTTTCTTTGAAAAAAATGGCTGATTAAATTAATGGCTCCAACTAAAGTTTTATACGGTTTGAAATTTTCAGCAGCCGCGTCAAACCTCTTTTCCTCAAATTAGCCCTTATTACCCGGGGCAGACCAAGGTTCCAGAAAAGAACTATTCCCTCTGGGCCTCTCTATAACCATCTCTCTCTCTCTCTCTCTCTCTCTCTCTCTCTCTCTCTCTCTCTTTCATACACACACATGCACATGCACATGACCCTCTCCCTCTCTCTGTTACATACACACTCTCTCAAATGTTGAAACTCTCAGTCTCTCTCACATGCACACACATACACACCCGCTCTCTTTCTCTCTCTTACACATGCACACACTCCCTCTCCCTTCTTACACATAGAAGCGCTCTCTCTCTCTCTCTCTCTCTCTCTCTCTTACTCACTCACACACACACACGCGCATATGCACACACACACACACACGCTCTCTCTCTCTCTCTCACGCACACATACACATATGTAAATATATAGTATATACAATATTATGTTTTAGATACATATACCTATACATAGACACATATACTTATACATATATACATGTATTTAAAAATATAAATACAAACATCGACCTAATTTAATTAATTTTGATTAAATTTTAATGTGCGGAGATGGGTGATAAGCTGTGGTCACTTTTAAATATATAGATAGATATATCATACACACATCAAAACACACACACACACACACACACACAAATATACATACATACATACATACATGTGTGTATGTATGTATGTATAAATGTAAATAAAAATCCACACACATGTATAGGATTAAAAAAAAGAGGAAAGTATTGTAGAGCCTGTCGTGCGGTGCGTGCCATTTCCTTTTTCTTTGACCTGAGCAAATTAATGGCTCTAATTAAAGTTTTATACGGTTTGAAAATTTCAGCCGCCGCATCAAACATCTTTTCCTCAAATTAGCCCTTACTAGTATTGCACCCGCACATTGCTGCGGCCGACCAAGGTTCCATAAAAGAACTATTCCCTCTCTACAACCATCTCTCTCTCTCTCTCTCTCTCTCTCTCTCTCTCACACACACACACACACACACACACACACACACACACACTTTCTCTTGCATTAGAACTATTTGGTTGCTAGGCTGGCACTCTTATTTTATATTACAAGATTTCTTTGCTTTCCTTTTTAAAAAAAATGAGTTAATAACCTCATTCTAATTGTGGGGCATATGACTGGATCCTTAACTAATTTATCTTGCTACAAAGATCTTTTTAACTAATTTAGATTGGCACATGACTGGACCCTTGGTACTGCATCCTTGGTGTTTTTGGGCTGGATTTAGCCTTGGTGTATTGATAACCATTTGATAGGTTATGCTATATATGGTGGGCATTGGGTTTGGTAGCCGTCTGCCTCTTTACTTCCATGAATACTCGGATATTCGCTTGCAACGATTGGGGCCCTGGATCTTCTACTGCGAATGGTGGGAGCTCTACATAGATGGTGCATGGCTTCCTATATAACTCAAGGTGAGTGGTCTATCCACTCACTTAGTCCTTTGTGCTTGTTACAGCAGATATGGCTTTGTCTCTGGCTACATCCAGGGGTGCGCCTCCTTCGGTTAATCAGGTGCATATTTTTAACAAATGCACTTGTTCAGTTTACGTCTGTTTTGCTGCTAACTGAATGACCTTGAAGATTTTACAATTTATTCTCCCTTTGATGGCTTCATACATGTTTGCTAGCTTATACAGGATGGCTGATGCAATAGATAGGTGTTAATACATACACTTCTTGAACCTAGGTATGTGCAAATTATTTCTCTAAAACCTAGGTTACTCTGGTACCTTCTCTATATATAATGAATAGATTAAAACATGGTTATCACTTTACAATCCTGGATATAGGTTAAAGGGGCATTTTGGGTGTTCTTGGTTTTGCTCTGCTTATCTATTCTCTCTTGTTTAATGGCATGTTGGGCAGGATGTTTGGGCTGCCTTGTACTTTTCAATGATATGTATATAGTGCTGCAGCTACTGGCCTGATATGATATGGTTCCTGCAGGTTAGTTGCCTTTTGTGTGGTCACATGCTTTATAACATGTATTCCAGATTGGGGTACAATGGATGCATTAACCCTTACTTGCTATTGCTCTGCTCTATTAGTTCTAATCCATCCTTCTGCGGATTTTTCATACATGCCTTTTCGGGATATGGCTAATTGCTATCCTGTTGTGATTGGTGACATTATGAGCTCTGTACATGGGCTGGTATTGTAGTGCTGATGTTCTACTGTGGAAAGAATCCTCAATATTTTTGGTACACTATGGGCTAGGCTGCTAACTGGTAGTCACTTATCTGTTGTCAATATACAGGTTTATAAGTTATACTATATGATGGGAATTAACATGAGTATAGTGATGCTGTTACTGGTATGGTATGATATGGTTCCTGCAGGCATGATTTTGTGGTAGGTGGGCACTTGCTTTGATGCATGTACTCCATATATGGATTGAGATACAATGGATGCTCCATTTTGTCTGGTGCTCTGCCAGTTGTAACCCATCCCTTTTGCTAGATTTGTCATCCATGGTTTTTTGGTATATTGCTTACCTATTTTGTAGAGAATGTTCTATAGTCTGGGCATACTCTGGCATTGTCGTGCTTTTGATCTGATTTGGTTGGATTTCTGATAATGTTGGTACAACTTGTACATGACTACTACTATGTAGTCATCTACCTGTTTTCAATATACAGGGGTATTCTAGTATGCTAAAATATAATCTGTAAATTAACATGTAGAATGAAACATTTACTGAATCTGTTAAGCCTATGAAAAAATTACGTAATTCATCTGGACAGCATTCGAGTTTATATGTTTCAACAGTATTAGAGTTGCATACTGGTTTGACATACTCTGAGTGGATGGTAAAGAGTTTCAAATTGCTTATGGTATATAATCTGTAATGAATGTATCTGGTAGGTAAAAACCGGAACTGCAATCTTTCAGGGATCTGCACCAATCTTGTCTAAGTGCAGAACTAATTTTAGATTGCTTGTGGCCAGAGTAAGGCTTTGGTTAGTATTAAAATATTACAAATGTTAGAATATTCATGAATAACTGATGGGCTTACAAACTTTGTAGAATATCTGACAATGATATTCTGGATAAATTTCATAATGATTCAAATGTTAACTTTAAAAAATCCTATTTGTTGGACATCTATAACACGTGGTTGAGCTTTACGACACCTGTAATACGCACAGGGACTAACATTTCTGTTGTTGCTTGTGTATGGATGCAGGTAACAGAGCTCACCTTTTCAAATAGGATGTTTTTGGGTTGATGTTGCTGCTGGACAGTAAAGCCTATGGGCAATTTTGTTCTTTTGAAACATTGTTTCTTCACTTGAAAATCTTGTATAATTTCAATGAAATAATACAGTTTTTCCCATTTACTTGTCAGAGTTGTTTTGGTCTTCTAACGTTTTGTCAGCTGTGTATAATTATGTATTTTAATTTAGGCAAAACACACACACCTGACACAGTTTTACAGTACCTTCGGGTATTGGAAAGAGACCTACAGCCCGAGATTTCATCTATAATGATATATGGACTCACTATCATTATGCCTTGGTCGATAGTCTTTAAGTAGTACCCAGATATCATTGTAGATAGAGCATTTGTCCATGATAGTTATGCCCTTATGGGCTTATCGGTTGAAGGAGACAAACGTTCTAAAAAAACTATTAACACTTCTCTTCTTTTGATTTTTCAGATTCTACCCTTTCTTGGAGGCAAGCCGGTTCCTCCGAGCCATATTCCATCTAATGCCTGTCAGCATGTCATATCCTGCATTAGAGATGACGAATTACAAGATGCCATTATCTCTTATATCAGCCAAGAGCCTCATGTTATTTCTCTCTTGCAAATCCTATCCTTTAATGATTGGATTAAGGTCTTAGCTTCCATAGATAAGGATAAGGGTGAAGGTCTTAACTATATTAGAGATCTTAATGCTCAAATACCTGTCATGACCAAAAATCTTCAAGCTGAGCTTACTAAGTTTGCTGCTAAGGGTTCTCTTCTCTCAAATCATCTCAGGAAACTCTGTAGATTAGAACCCATGTTTGTTACTACTCCTGTTACTCCGGTTATACCAACTGGGGGTAATATTTTTAATAGAGATCCGGTTGCGGTGGATGCAATCAGGAGCTTTCAAAACGACATGTGTTCTATGACAGATTCAAAGTTGCTGGATTTGGTACCTAAAGTGTCAAGGGTTTATCCTTTTTTACCTGCCAGGCAAATTGAGGTAGAGGCCACTGGCGTTGCTCATAGACTTTGGGCCCTCCCAAATAAAGGTTTTCTTTCTCCTATTCAGAATGAAACTTGGATTTTCTTGGCTAACTTACCTATCTCCACTTTGGATGAATGCACGAGCCATGCCATCAAAGGTCTTCAATATCTTGATAAGGGTGAACTTCTCAAATCACCTTTCTCCATGAATTTCTTGGATCCTTCCAAATGCCCTTCACTAGTTGGCATTTATGGGAGGACTAAAGGCACTATGTTATTTCACAAAGCTGGTGCAGAGTATTATTCAGAATCTATTTGGAATATCCACAGGCCATACCTGAAATGTGCTTGTAAATTTCTTGACCCTAAGGCGTCTTGTGAATCTAGCATTATCTGGTTCGACCATGCTATTTGGTTTGTCCTCAATCACCTTGAGGACCTTTTTCCAGGCAAGGATGTGGCATTTCACCTCTCTCTTTTATGTTCTTGGCTTGGTGGGCAAGCAAAGAATTTAGTGTTGGCACAGATCTCTTTTATTTATTTTCGTAGTTATATGTTGGATTCTCTTGCTGCGATGCAAAGTGGGGAACCAGGTACTATTTTAGCCACTTATGGACATTACAAGGGTATTAAGCTGATTAACTCTTTGCTAAATCCGGTTTCTCATAATGAATCGGAGGGTAGTATAGAAACCCCTTCTAAATTGGCACGCATAGCGGATAGTACTCCAAGTGCTTTTACCTCTTTTCTTTCTCCTGCTACTAGTCAGAATGCTTCTGTCATAATGCTTCATATGGGAGAACTAAATCCTTTACTAACCGTGGTAGGGGTAGAAATCTTCCTGTACGTAACTTATTGGATATGTAATGTTTTCAGGTTACTAAAGGTCCTACTGGGCGAATTTGCATTTCTAATACAAAGGAGGATGACCTTTCTGGTGCAATTTACGTACATTGTCTTTTTCTCTCACATACACATGCACACACTCTCAATTGTCAAAACTCTCTCTCTCTCTCTCTCTCTCTCTCTCTCTCTCTCACACACACACACACACACACACACACACACATGCACATGTACTAATGCAAACACACACTCTTCCCCCCCCCCCTCCCCCCCCACACACTCTATCTTACCCTATTTAAAAATAGTTAAATTTCAAAATATAATGCCCTTCTCTATATCTCTATCTTTATATATATTATATAAAGGAAGAGTTTCACGAAGCTTTCACGTGGCAAGAATTTTGAAGGTTCGAGGAGGAGTAGAATTTGAAAAAATATCAAGTTGGAAATTATATACGTGCAAAACACATGCCTAGATACGCTTCCCACAAGTTCCTAACATTGAAAATATTTACGGTCCCTTATAAGAGCATCGGAGGAGCGGGAGCAAGCGGAAAAACTGTACGACGACTCTCCTCTGTGCGCTTTGCCCCCTGGGGGGTTCCCCCATGGCAAAACTAGGGGGTTCGAGTTCGAGCACCCCCAAACCAAATTCCAAGCAGCCATCCCAGAAACCAGTACAATTGACTTCTCATTTGGAAGGCTCGTCATCCCAAGCAGGGTAATTAGTACAAGGAATGTAACTTCATTTGGAGGGCTCGTCATCCCAGGCGAGACAATCAGTATAAGGAATGCATGGGGCTTGGCATGCTTCAATCGGGATCAGAGATTTCATGCAGGAAAGCTGCCATGCAACCCCCCCCCCCACTGCATGAGCAACACGTGGCACCTTCCCCTTAGGAAGAAAGAAAAGCATCTATGCAAAGAATTGCAGATTGCAGAAAAAGAACAGCTCCTCAAAGTATTTCAGGCACTTTAGAAGCTGACCTCACTTGTGGAGAATTGGAAAGTGTCATCATGTCTATGAAGAATGGTAAAAGCAATGGGCTTGATTGTCTACCAGCAGAATTCTACAAAACTTTTAAAGAATTCTTGCTTGTTCCTCTCCTAAAAGTTTGGAGAGAATCAGTTAGCTTTGGGGCTCTCCCTTTCTACATGAATGAAGGAGTTATCAAGCTTATACACAAGAGAGATGCCAAGGATGAGATATCCAATTGGCGACCAATCACCATGTTGTCTACGGCCTACAAAGTCTATGCCAAAGCACTAGCTAGTCGGCTCACGATTCACTTGAAAGAGTGGATAAGACTGGAGCAAAAAGGATTTATCAAAGGCACATATGGGAAGGAGTAGAACATGCTCAACACACCCAGCAGGACTTTATCTTTTTTAAAATAGACTTTGATAAAGCCTATGATAGGCTTGAATGGGATTTTATTTTGCAATCCCTTTAAGACATGGGACTGGGCCCCAACTTCAAAAATATGGTACAAGTGCTATTTGGAAATGCAATGGCAAGAGAAACGGTCAATGGGAATCTCACTAAATCCTTTAAACACTAATCCGCTCCATAAGGTAGGGGTGCCCGCCGCTAGCTCCGCTACTTTTTGCAATTGATGTTGATCCTCTAGGTTGGCTAGTTCAAAATGCCATGGAAAAAGACCTTCTAAGGGGAATCCAGCTCCCAAACAACAAAGGACAGACATGCCTTCAACAGTTTGCAGATGATACCAACGGTCTTATTCACAATGACCCCAGATCAATTAGTACTTTTTGGGATTGCCTCAATGTATTTTGTCATAAACCACTCAAAAATAGGAATTAGAACCATGCTGGCAGATCCACCACAATGGCTTTTTGATCAAATATGCAAACCTCTGAATGAGAGACAAATCTTCAAACTCCTAGTCATTCCAAAGGGGTTCGGGGTCTCTATGCATCAACAATGGCACTGGATTTTCGACAAACTACAAATCAAAGCATGGAGCACAACCTTGAAGGCAAGATCTTAGTCCTTAAACATATTCTTTTCCCAACCACAATTTACTTTCTCTCTTGTTAGCGCCCATCGACTTCTAATTTAAAGCAATTTGAAAAAATGTGCAGAATTTTATGTGCTCAGGAAATGTTGAGGAGATGAGACTCCCTAAAGTAGCCTGGAAGGTATGCACCAAGCCTAAACAAACAGGGAGGTCTTGGAATTCCCAATATTGTGGATTTTGCAGATTGAATGGCACCTAAATGGATCATCAGAAGTTTCCTATCGCCCCATGAAGATTGGGCCATCTTGCTCAAAAGAAATGTAGATCAATACAGTATTGCAAACTTTCTCAAATGGAAAAAACTCCCATAGCTAACGGTTTTCTTCGGCATAGTCAAAATAAAACTGCATGGCAACCCTCTTATCCAAGCAATGTGGAAAGCATGGAATAGATGTAAACAAGAATTGCAGCTACATAATAAATATAGAAAACATGCACATGTTTTGCATCTGAATTCGGTGTGGTTCTTCTTGACTGCTGTAGCGAGTAATATCCATGTATATCAGTATAAACATGCATACAAACTTCACAAAAAGGGAATATGAATCTGGGGTGACCTGTGGTGCAGTACTGTGGGCAGATGGAAATTAGATCGAGATCTATGTACAATATTCAGACTCTCGCGGATCTTTTTAATTAAAGATAGAATGCTTTTATAGCTTGATGAGAGAATTGGATTTCTCCAACTCAAAGGCCCATTGTCTTATAAGGTTTTCTCTTGGAAGTCCAAATGGAACCTGCTACCTATTCCCTCTCTCCCCTCTCAAGATCCTCCATTACATTGCAAACTCAACAATAGATGGAACATGCTTTGGGTCAGGAAACAATGGGGATTTAAGTTCTTAAAAATCCGGTCACCCATTATCCCACCAAAGAAATCTTGTTTGCTATGGTTGATCATGCACAAAGCACTTGATGTCGGGTCTAAGGGCTGGTATGAATTTGCAGGTTAAAACTCTTCACAAAGCTAGCATGCAAGCAGTCAAAGCTCAATACATAAAGAATGCCATGGAAGAGCTCATTCAAATGAATAGGGCTCAAGAGGAATTTCACAATAGGATCAGCAAAATCCACAAGGAACGCCTAGAAGAAAACAATCAAGCCATCTTTGAGGAAATCGACTTGCTTTTCAAGGACTTAGAACTACAGAATTACATTGTGCATCTGACGAAAGTGAGAAATATGACTGCATGAAACTCATTTTGATATAAGTTATGTTTCTTGAAAAAGCATTTTTTGTATATAAGATCTTTCATGCACTACAAGATATGGCCTCTTCAAATGAATTTACTTGGAGCAATGGGAGGACAGATATGCTGACTAGGAAGGCAAGGCTAGATAGATGTTACATATCTGATGTTATCAGTCAGAAGTTTATGAGCTCCATTGTTCAAGTTATGAAGAACATTGCCCTCTTAGATCATTATGCAATCCTACTAACCCTCAAAGCCTCATGCCAGAAAATCAAATCAAGGTGGTTCCATACTTATCCCAAACTGTTCAAGATGCCATCCGTCCAAGATGGGATTGAAAAAATATGGGAAGAATCCTTCTCTTCCTTTCGAGCTCTTGCACCAGAGCTTGGTCTAGAGCAGTTCGAGACACTCAAAACTTCTTAGTCTCAATAAAAAAAGGAGTCACTAAAGTACAACTTCAAAGAAGGAACATATGACCTAAGAGCAGTTCGAGACACTCAAAACTTCTTAGTCTCAATAAAAAAAGGAGTCACTAAAGTACAACTTCAAAGAAGGAACATATGACCTAAGAAGGGAGGAAGAAATACAATGTCAACATCTTAAACTCTTTATAAGAGATTGGTGGGTAGGTAAGGTGGATAGGCCATCCAAAGAGATGTTCGCAATCCTTAAAAATAAATCAGACAGAGAATATAGCCCTTTTTTCAAAAATCCTCAAGGCCTCCCGACAGCCTCCATTGAGGAGAATATGAATATCACAAGAGAGCACTTCTTGAACATTTTCAGCACCCCTCCTATAGCTTGGAATGAGGAGAAAGACAAGGCATGTAAGTTAATTTCAGCATGCAGGTAGAAAACTGTCCCTAGGTCTCTAATTATAGCTCTTGAAACCGATGTTTCAGAAGGGGAATTTGCAAATGCCATAGATTGCTTATAGAATGGGAAAAGCCCTGGAATAGATGGTCTTCTAATAGATTTCTTCAAGCAATTTAAAGAAATGATGATCACTCCTCTCCTACTTGTGTGGAAAGAAAGTCTAGACCACGATGCTCTACCAATCTCTTTGAATGAAGGGATTATCAAACTGATTCACAAAAGGGGGATCAAAGGATGATCTATCTAACTGGAGAGCTATCTCCATGCTACCTACAACATATAAAATCTTTGCCAAAGTGTTGGCTAGGAGACTGAGTAATAACCTTAAACATTGGATAAGAGAGAAGGAGTGGAACATGCCCAAGAAACTAACCAGGACTTTGTGTTCTTTAAGATTGATTTTGACAAAGCATATGACATGTTAGAATGGGACTTCATGCTCCAACCCTCAAGGACGTGGGTTTAGGACCCTTATTTATCATAAAAGTTGCTACATTGTTTGGGAATGCCAGAGCCAGAGTGATGATCAATGGCAGATTATCAGAACCCTTCAAACTTACGAGATCTATCAGACAGGGTTGCCCACTTGCTCCCTTAGTTTTTGCCATAGCAGCAAATGCACTCGGGTGGCTGGTTCAAGATGCCTTATAGAAAGGTGAGATGAAAGGCATTGATCTACCAAACAATAAAGGGCAAACGTGTTTGCAGTTGTTTGCAGATGACACTAATGGTTTGCTTCACAATGATAAAAACTATATCAGAACATTCTAGTGCTGCTTTCAAATATTTTATACTGCCTGAGGCTCCCTCATTAATCATCAGAAAACTAGTATCAAAACTCTGATCAAAGACCCTCCAAAGTAGTGGATATTTGATCAAGGGTGTCAAGTCATCAAAGAGGGCAAGTGTTCAGCCTGCTGGGTATACCGATGGGATTCAGAGTAACCATGAAACAGAGATGGCAGTGGGTAATGGAAAAGGTGAAGGCAAACTTTGATAGATGGAAAGGATACCAACAAGATTTAGCAGGCAAATGTGTGGTGCTTAAACATCTGCTCATTCCCACAACCATCTATTTCTTCTCATGTTGTGAACATCTTCTCAGAGAGCAATATAAAAGAGCTTCAGACATTGTGTTGAAATTTCCTATGGGCAAGGGATGCTGATGTTTACAAAATTCCTATAGTTTCTTGGACATACTGCAGACAGCCCAAACAGAAGGGAGGATTGGGAATTCCAAATGTGGAGGATATAGCTAACAGAATGGCTGCCAAATGGATCACATAAGAAGCTTATACCAACCTAAGTCGCACTGGGTGGTACTAATACATAGAAATCAATGTGGGCATAGATTGTCTTTGATACCTAAATGGAAAAACCTCCCATTTCTCCCGTTGTTCTTCACCCAAGTTCAAATCAAACCTACCGGCTCTGATCTAGTCAAAAGTATGTGGATTGCATGGAATAGAGTCAAAAAAACAATCTGCCTGTGCAAGATTAATAGGAAAGCTGCATATATTTTTCATTTGGACTCCATTTGGTTCTCTCTTT
Organism: Cibotium barometz; assembly: GCF_041138505.1. Taxonomy (NCBI): domain Eukaryota; kingdom Viridiplantae; phylum Streptophyta; class Polypodiopsida; order Cyatheales; family Cibotiaceae; genus Cibotium; species Cibotium barometz. The sequence goes on from NC_141055.1 coordinate 19,177,455, forward strand.
GCCTAGACGACTATGTGGATGCTCATAATCTGAAGAAAGAGAACTCATAAATTATCAAAGAAAGGGCTACAATGCTGGGGTGATATATGGGATTTCACTACACAAAATTGGATTGTGCTTTAGTTGTTTAGACTCAATAGAGATGATATGGTCTTCTTACAGTCTAGAGTATCCAAGTGGGACCCAGACAAGGTTACGCTCATCCAATGCAGGAATGCCTTTATGTTGGATGCATTTTACTGATCTCAGTCTAGTGCTCTTCTTCCCATTCCCCCCTTGCCGTTCAATGGTATGCCGGTGCATGTTAGATTGAATGCCCAAATGGAACATTTTGTGGGATAGAAAACAATGGGAATTCATATTCTCAAAAATCTAGTCCTCAATAATTCCCCCAAAGGAGTCTATGTTGCTATGGCTCACTATGCATAAAGGTCAGTGGACTAATTCTAGAGCCAAAAAATCAAAATCGGAGATGTATTGTGTCCCCAATGTATGCAAACAAGAAGAAGAGACTATATCCCACCTCTTTATTTCTTGCAAATTTAATAAAAGTCTCCTAGAGTTCGTGCATCAATGCCTTTCCCCTATCACGAAAACTCAATTAACTTGGGAATAAATCTTGCTTGGGGACTTCTCTGGGCTGCTCATAAAAAATATGGAATATAATTAGGGTAGAATATATGTGGTGTGTGTGGATTATGTGCAATTATTCAATTTTTCATAATGCAGAATCTCTCAAATGCCCTGGCTTGAGGAATGCTATTTCTGTGCAGATGAGGATGATATTAAAAGCAGACAACACTGTGTGCCGAGCCCCGAGCCCAGCAATCTAGGATTGAGGTGGAGGAAGCGCTGGTCACATCAATGAAGCGCACTGTGTAGAATATGAAGAAAAGGTCAGAAATATCAAGGCAGTTAGGGAAAGACAGGAGAAGGAGTGGTTAGAAATTGGAAACCAACTTGCAGTAGAAGACGCTGAGTTAGCTCAATTCATCTTTATAGCTGATGGAGGTTCAAGATTCCATTCATAATTATCTATAGATAAGTTAAGCTTCTCTAGAAAAAGCTAGGTTGTATATGAGTCTTACGTTTTCTGAATAATACAAATCCTCTCATTTCGAAAAAAAAAAGAAACAGAGGTCAGCCCACTAGTCTTAGATAAAAGTCAAGAAAAATGGTTAAAATTCTATCCCTCAAACTATATTTTTGGGGCCACCCTTCAAACTTGAGGCATGCCTATTGGTGGCTTCACAAATGACACAATTATCAAAGGGTTGGCTTTACAATTTGTCTACAAACACATGAAGCGCCTAGGTCAATTGTCAAAAGAACCATTTCTTGGCAAATGCAAGTGTTTTGTCCCCCTTTTCCACAAGGAGGAAGTGGAGAGCACAATAGAAGTTACACTTTCTGTTCCCTTTAATAAAACTCAATGGGCTAAGTGGTAATGCCATGTTTTTGATAGGTCATCTGCAAGCATGTCCACCTTGTACATGTCACACACTTTTTGTGAATTCTTGTTCATGACTAGGCATGGTGGTGGGTATGCACTTCATGTGTCCATACACATAGTGAAGATTGAGTTCATCAAACAAATTAGGAGGATGTCCAAGGTAATTCTTGTGAATCCTTCCTAAAGATTGATGGCGGCCTATCCATGGAGGAAATGCATAATCTGCTGGTGACTTTAAGATATGTATTATGGGATATGGCATCAATAGTTATAGACATAAGCATAATGTAAGTTGACTAAGAAACTAGCCCATGTTGCTATAATGTCTCTTTGACAGGGCCTTTACATATAAGAGCCCAAACTAGCTACAATGGTTGGATTTACCGAACCATTTTTCCACATTCAAAGGTTAGCCATTAGTTTCAAAAAAAAAAGAGTACTTTACTCATGCGACTACAAGGATGCGACTACAAGGATGAAAACATAACAACCAGTATGAAAACATTCAAAGGTTAGCCATTAGTTTCAACAAAAAAAGAGTACTTTACTCATGCGACTACAAGGATGAAAACATAACAACCAGTAGAATTAGATATACTCAACCTCGCTCTAAAAGGATGGATAATCAATCTATTCCCACAATTTTCAATTATGTCATGTATTGCAATCCCACCTTACATGCACTTTTGTACCCCATCTATAAAGTTTGTAAGGAATATGGACATGGTGCTTATTCTCATTACAATTAATGTGCTTGGATTGCTTTCCCGGTTTTAGTCCATTTGTGTGGTGTGCTTGGATGTGTGTAACCTCCTTAACTTTTTCTTTGAATAAACTTTCTCTTTCTAAAGGAATTTACATGTAATCATCGTATGTAGGATTTATACAATCACCTCACCTATTGGCTTCTTATGTATGTAAGGGGTTTATACACTCACCCTACCCCCATTAGGTATGTCATTTAATCTAGGAGGTGTACCTACTGAGGGCCATTGATTATGTCAAGGTATCTAGGGGGTTTCCACACACCCCACTCATTAATTATACTGATGTTTGATTATAGGTGTAAGGAGTGGACATGTGATTTTACGCATCCATCAACAAGGCTCTCAAACCTAGAATTGTAACTCTATCAATTGCCCTACACAAGATTCAAAGATTTTGAATTGGTATGTGAATACTCATAACAAGGTTACATGTGTGTGTGTGTGTGGGTGTGTGTGTGTGTGTGTGAGAGAGAGAGAGAGAGAGAGAGAGAGAGAGAGAGAGAGAGAGAGAGAGAGAGAGAGAGAGAGAGAGAGAGAGAGAGAGAGAGAGAGAGGGGGGGGGAGAATTAGGGGGGTGAGGGGGACAGAGAAAAAGAAAAATTGAAGTTTTGATTTTTATAGTTGTCTCGAAGGGATCTCTAAGCTCCCCAATAAAAAATAATTTCTTAGTTTTAAAAAGGCAAACCAAAAATAGGAGCATATGTAAAATACACAAAGAAGAAAAAAATTAAATTAGTTTTTCTTTTAGTACCACAACCATCTCATGGGCGTTGGATTAATGGTTCATCTTGCACCAAAGAGATTCGAGTCATGGGTTTTACTCTCCTCTTTTGTTGGGGGGGGAGGGGGTGGGGGGGAATAACTAATCTTGATACACTTTTTTGCACATGACATGGACTTCCATGATGAACACACAAAATCTCCTACTCAAGCCCATGTTTCTTTGCCTACTATCACTAAAACGAATGGGCCAGTATATGTGGCAAATATTTCATTGCCATTTTACAAAATTGGTAAGCAATCTTTTTAAACCATGCCAC